>NW_027620541.1:5000-17000 GCF_964198595.1 Lampetra fluviatilis | reverse complement strand
ACTCACTCACCCACTCACCCACCCACTCACCCACCCACCCACCCACTCACTCACTCACTCACCCACTCACTCACTCACTCACTCACCTAACCACTCACTCACCACACCCATCCACCCACTCACTCACTCACTCACCCACTCACTCACCTAACCACTCACTCACCCACCCATCCACCCACTCACTCACTCACTCACCCACCCACCCACACCACTCACCACTAACCCACCCCACTCACTCACCCACTCACCCACCCACTCACCCACCCACCCCACTCACTCACTCACTCACCCACTCACTCACTACTCACTCACTCACTCACCCACCCACTCACTCACTCACTACTCACCCACTCACTCACCTAACCACTCACTCACCTAACCACTCACTCACCCACCCACCCCACTCACCCACCCATTCACCCCACCCACTCACTCACTCACCCACCCATTCACCCACCCACTCACCCACCCATTCACCCACCCATTCACCCACCAACTCACTCACTCACCCATTCACCCACCCACTCACTCACTCACTCACCTACTCACCCACTCACTCACCTAACCACTCACTCACCTAACCACTCACTCACCCACCCACCCACTCACCCACCCATTCACCCACCCACTCACTCACTCACTCACTCACTCACTCACTCACCCACTCACTCACTCACTCACCCACTCACTCACTCACTCACCCACTCACCCACCCACTCACTCACCCACCCATTCACCCACCCATTCACCCACCAACTCACTCACTCACCTACCCATTCACCCACCCACCCACCCACTCACCCACCACTCACTCACCCACTCACTCACCTAACCACTCACTCACCCTCCCACCCACTCACTCACTCACTCACCCACTCACCCACCCGCCCACTCACCCACCCATTCACCCACCCATTCACCCACCCACTCACTCACTCACCCACCCATTCACCCACCAACTCACTCACTCACCTACCCATTCACCCACCCACCCACTCACCCACCCACCCACTCACTCACTCACTCACTCACCCACTCACTCACTCACTCACCCACTCACTCACTCACCACTCACTCACCCACTCACCCACTAACCACTCACTCACTCACCCATTCACTCGCCCACTCACTCACCCACCCACTCACTCACTCACTCACCACTCACCCACTCACCCACTCACTCACTCACTCACCCACTCACCCACCCACTCACTCACTCACTCACCACTCACCCACTCACCCACCCACCCACCCACTCACTCACCCACCCACCCACTCACCCACCCATCCACCCACTCACCCACCCACCCACTCACCCACCCACCCACCCACTCACCCACCCACTCACTCACCCACCCATCCACTCACTCACCCACTCACTCACCCACTCACCCACCCATACACCCACCCACTCACTCACCCACTCACCCACTCACCCACCCACTCACCCACCCACCCACCCACTCACCCACCCACCCACTCACTCACCCACCCACCCACCCACCCACCCACCCACTCACCCACCCACCCACCCACTCACCCACCCACCCACTCACCCACCCATCCACCCACTCACTCACCCACTCACCCACCCACTCACCCACCCACCCACTCACTCACCCACCCACTCACCCACCCACCCACTCACCCACCCACCCACTCACCCACCCACCCACCACTCACTCACCCACCCACCCACCACCACCCACTCACCCACCCACTCACCCACTCACCCACTCACCCACCCACTCACCCACCCACTCACCCACCCATCCACCACTCACCCACCCACCCACCCACTCACCCACTCACTCACTCACTCACCCACCCACCCACCCACTCACCCACCCCACCCACCCACCCACTCACTCACCCACCCACTCACCCACCCACCCACTCACTCACCCACCCACTCACCCACCCACTCACCCACCCACTCACCCACCCACTCACCCACCCACTCACCCACCCATCCACCCACCCACCCACCCACCCACTCACTCACCCACTCACCCACCCACTCACCCACCCACCCACTCACTCACTCCACCCACTCACCCACCCACCCACTCACCCACCCACCCACTCACCCATTCACCCACTCACTCACCCCTCACTCACTCACCCACTCACTCACCCACTCCACTCACCCACTCACTCACCCACCCATCCACCCACTCACCCACTCACTCACTCACCCACTCACCCCACTCACTCACCCACTCACTCACCCACTCACTCACCCACTCACTCACCCACTCACTCACACCACTCACTCACCCACTCACTCACCCCACTCACTCACCCACTCACCCACTCACTCACCCACTCACTCACCCACTCACTCACCCACCCACTCACCCACCCACTCACCCACTCACTCACCCACTCACTCACCCACTCACTCACCCACTCACTCACCCACTCACTCACCCACTCACTCACCCACTCACTCACCCACTCACTCACCCACTCACTCACCCACTCACTCACCCACTCACTCACCCACTCACCCACTCACTCACCCACTCACTCACCCACTCACTCACCCACCCACTCACCCACTCACTCACCCACTCACCCACTCACTCACCCACTCACTCACCCACTCACTCACCCACCCATCCACCCACTCACCCACTCACTCACTCACCCACTCACCCACTCACTCACCCACTCACTCACCCACTCACTCACCCACTCACTCACCCACTCACTCACCCACTCACTCACCCACTCACTCACCCACTCACCCACTCACTCACCCACTCACTCACCCACTCACTCACCCACCCACTCACCCACTCACCCACCCACCCACTCACTCACTCACTCACTCACTCACTCACTCACCCACTCACTCACTCACTCACTCACCCACCCACCCACCCCACTCACTCACTCACCCACCCACCCACTCACTCACCCACTACCCACCCACTCACTCACCCACTCACCCACCCACTCACCACCCACCCACCCACTCACTCACTCACTCACCCACTCACTCACTCACTCACTCACCTAACCACTCACTCACCCACCCATCCACCCACTCACTCACTCACTCACCCACTCACTCACCTAACCACTCACTCACCCACCCATCCACCCACTCACTCACTCACTCACCCACCCACCCACCCACTCACCCACTAACCCACCCACTCACTCACCCACTCACCCACCCACTCACCCACCCACCCACCCACTCACTCACTCACCCACTCACTCACTACTCACTCACTCACTCACCCACCCACTCACTCACTCACCTACTCACCCACTCACTCACCTAACCACTCACTCACCTAACCACTCACATCACCCACCCACCCACTCACCCACCCATTCACCCACCCACTCACTCACTCACCCACCCATTCACCCACCCACCACCCACCCATTCACCCACCCATTCACCCACCAACTCACTCACTCACCCATTCACCCACCCACTCACTCACTCACTCACCTACTCACCCACTCACTCACCTAACCACTCACTCACCTAACCACTCACTCACCCACCCACCCACTCACCCACCCATTCACCCACCCACTCACTCACTCACTCACTCACACCACTCACTCACTCACTCACCCACTCACTCACTCACTCACCCACTCACCCACCCACTCACTCACCCACCCATTCACCCACCCATTCACCCACCAACTCACTCACTCACCTACCCATTCACCCACCCACCCACCCACTCACCCACCACTCACTCACCCACTCACTCACCTAACCACTCACTCACCCTCCCACCCACTCACTCACTCACTCACCCACTCACCCACCCACTCACCCACCCATGTCACCCACCCATTCACCCACCCACTCACTCACTCACCCACCCATTCACCCACCAACTCACTCACTCACCTACCCATCTCACCCACCCACCCACTCACCCACCCACTCACTCACTCACTCACTCACCCACTCACTCACTCACTCACCCACTCACTCACTCACCACTCACTCACCCACTCACCCACTAACCCACTCACTCACTCACCCATTCACTCGCCCACTCACTCACCCACCCACTCACTCACTCACTCACCACTCACCCACTCACCCACTCACTCACTCACTCACCCACTCACCCCACCCACTCACTCACTCACTCACCACTCACCCACTCACCCACCCACCCACCCACTCACTCACCCACCCACACCACCCACTCACCCACCCATCCACCCACTCACCCACCCACCCACTCACCCACCCACCCACCCACCCACTCACCCACCCACTCACTCACCCACCCATCCACTCACTCACCCACTCACTCACCCACTCACCCACCCATCCACCCACCCACTCACTCACCCACTCACCCACTCACCCACCCACTCACCCACCCACCCACCCACTCACCCACCCACCCACTCACCCACCCACCCACCCACCCACCCACTCACCCACCCACCCACCCACTCACCCACCCACCCACTCACCCACCCATCCACCCACTCACTCACCCACTCACCCACCCACTCACCCACCCACCCACTCACTCACCCACCCACTCACCCACCACCCACTCACCCACCCACCCACTCACCACCCACCCACTCACATCACCCACCCACCCACCCACCCACTCACCCACCCACTCACCCACTCACCCACTCACCCACCCACTCACCCACCCACTCACCCACCCATCCACCCACTCACCCACCCACCCACCCACTCACCCACTCACTCACTCACCACCCACCCACCCACCCACTCACCCACCCACCCACTCACCCACCCACTCACTCACCCACCACTCACCCACCCACCCACTCACTCACCCACCCACTCACCCACCCACTCACCCACCCACTCACCCACCCACTCACCACCCACTCACCCACCCATCCACCCACCCACCCACCCACTCACTCACCCACTCACCCACCCACTCACCCACCCACCCACTCACTCACTCACCCACTCACCCACCACCCACTCACCCACCCACCCACTCACCCATTCACCCACTCACCCACTCACCCACCCACCCACTCACCCACCCACCCACCCACTCACTCACCCACCCACCCACCCACCCACTCACCCACCCACCCACCCACTCACTCACCCACCCACTCACCCACCCACTCACCCACCCACTCACCCACTCACCCACCCACTCACCACCACCCACTCACCCACCCACCCACTCACTCACCCACCCACTCACCCACTCATCCACTCACCCACCCACTCACCCACCCACCCACTCACTCACCCACTCACCCACCCACTCACCCACCCACCCACTCACTCACCCACTCACCCACCCACCCACTCACCCACCCACCCACTCACCCACCCACCCACTCACCCATTCACCCACCCACCCACCCACTCACCCACTCACCCACCACCCACTCACCCACCCACCCACTCACTCACCCACCCACCCACCCACTCACCCACCCACCCACTCACTCACCCACCCACCCACTCCCACCCACCACCCACTCACCCACTCACCCACTCACCCACTCACCCACTCACCCACCCACCCACCCTTCACCCACCCACCCACCCACTCACCCACTCACCCACCCACCCACTCACCCACTCACCCACCCACCCACTCACTCACCCACCCACCCACCCACTCACCCACCCACCCACTCACTTCACTCACCCACCCACTCACCCACCCACTCACCCACTCACCACCCACCCACCCACTCACTCACCCACCCACTCACCCACTCATCCACTCACCCACCCACTCACCCACCCACTCACCCACCCATCCACCACCACCCACCCACTCTCACTCACCCACTCACCCACCCACCCACTCACCCACCCACCCACTCACTCACCCACTCACCCACTCACCCACCCACCCACTCACCCATTCACCACCCACCCACCCACTCACCCACTCACCCACCCACTCACCCACTCACCCACCCACTCACCCACTCACCCATCCACCCACTCACCCACCACCCACCACTCACTCACCCACCTCACTCACCCACTCACTCACCCACCCTCACCCACCCACTCCCACTCACTCACCCACTCACTCACCCACTCACTCACCCACCCTCCACCCACTCACCCACTCACCTCACTCACCCACTCACTCCACCTCACCCACTCACTCACCCACTCACTCACCCCACTCACTCACCCACTCACTCACCCACTCACTCACCCACTCACTCACCCACTCACCCACTCACTCACCCACTCACTCACCCACTCACTCACCCACCCACTCACCCACTCACCCACCCACCCACTCACTCACTCACTCACTCACTCCACTCACTCACTCACTCACTCACCCACCCACCCACTCACTCACTCACTCACCACCCACCCACCACCTCATCTCACCCCACTAACCCCACCCACTCACTCACCCACTCACCCACCCACTCACACCACCCACCCACCCACTTCACTCACTCACTCACCCACTCACTCACTCACTCACTCACCTAACCACACTCACACACCACCCATCCACTCCACTCACTCACTCCACTCTCACCACTCACTCACCTAACCACTCACTCACCCACCCATCCACCCACTCACTCACTCACTCACCCACCCACCCAACCCACTCACCCACTAACCCACCCACTCACTCACCCACTCACCCACCCACTCTCACCCACCCACCCACTCACTCACTCACTCACTCACCCACTCACTCACTACTCACTCACTCACTCACCCACCCACTCACTCACTCACCTACTCACCCACTCACTCACCTAACCACTCACTCACCTAACCACTCACTCACCCACCCACCCACTCACCCACCATTCACCCACCCACTCACTCACTCACCCACCCATTCACCCACCCACTCACCCACCCATTCACCCACCATTCACCCACCAACTCACTCACTCACCCATTCACCCACCCACTCACTCACTCCACTCACCTACTCACCCACTCACTCACCTAACCACTCACTCACCTAACCACTCACTCACCACCCACCCACCACTCACCCACCCATTCACCCACCCACTCACTCACCTCACTCACTCACTCACTCACTCACTCACTCACCACACCTCACTCACTCACCCACCACCCACTCACTCACCCCACCCTTCACCCACCCATTCACCCACCAACTCACTCACTCACCTACCCATTCACCACCCACCCACTCACCCACTCACCTCACTCACCCACTCACTCACCTAACCACTCACTCACCCTCCCACCCCACTCACTCACATCACTCACCCCACTCACCCACCCACCCACTCACCCACCATTCACCACCCATCACCACACCACTCACTCCTTCACCACACCATTCACCCACCAACTCACTCACTCACCTACCCATTCACCCACCACCACCACTCACCCACCCACCCACTCACTCACTCACCCTCACTCCACTCACTCACACTCACTCACCCACTCACTCACTCACCACTCACTCACCCACTCACACCACTAACCCACTCACTCACTCACCCATTCACTCGCCCACTCACTCACCCACCCACTCACTCACTCACTCACCACTCACCCACTCACCCACTCACTCACTCACATCACCCACCTCACCCACCCACTCACTCACTCACTCACCACTCACCCACTCACCCACCCACCCACCCACTCACTCACCCACCCACCCACTCACCCACCCATCCACCCACTCACCCACCCACTCACCCACCCACCCACCCACTCACCCCACCCCACTCACTCACCCACCCATCCACTCACTCACCCACTCACTCACCCACTCACCCACCCATCCACCCACCCACTCACTCACCCACTCACCCACTCACCCACCCCACTCACCCACCCACCCACCCACCCACTCACCCACCCACCCACCCACTCACTCACCCACCCACCCACCCACCCACCCACCCACTCACCCACCCACCCACCCACTCACCCACCCACCCACTCACCCACCCCATCCACCCACTCACTCACCCACTCACCCACCCACTCACCCACCCACCCACTCACTCACCACCCACTCACCCACCCACCCCACTCACCCACCCACCCACTCACCCACCCACCCACTCACTCACCCCACCCACCCACCCACCCACTCACCCACCCACTCACTCCACTCACCCACTCACCCACCCACTCACCCACCCACTCACCCACCCATCCACCCACTCACCCACCCACCCACCACCACTCACCCACTCACTCACTCACTCACCCACCCACCCACCCCACTCACCCACCCGACCCACCCACCCACTCACTCACCCACCCACTCACCCACCCACCCACTCACTCACCACACCCACTCACCCACCCACTCACCCACCCACTCACCCACCCACTCACCCACCCACTCACCCACCCATCCACCCACCCACCCACCCACTCACTCACCCACTCACCCACCCACTCACCCACCCCACCCACTCACTCACCCACTCACCCACACCCACCCACTCACCCACCCACCACCCACTCACCCCATTCACCCACTCACCCACTCACCCACACCACCCACTCACACCACTCCACCCACCCACTCACTCACCCACCCACCCACCCACCCACCCACTCACCCACCCACCCACCACACTCACTCACCTCCACCCACCCACTCACCCACCCACTCACCCACCCACTCACCCACTCACCCACCCACTCACCCACCCACCCACTCACCCACCCACCCACTCACTCACCCACCCCCACCCACTCACCCACTCATCCACTCACCCACCCACTCACCCACCCACCCACTCACTCACCCACTCACCCACCCACTCACCCACCCACCCACTCACTCACCCACTCACCCACCCACCCACTCACCCACCCACCCACTCACCCACCCACCCACTCACCCATTCACCCACCCACCCACCCACTCACCCACTCACCCACCCACCCACTCACCCACCCACCCACTCACTCACCCACCCACCCACCCACTCACCCACCCACCCACTCACTCACCCACCCACTCACCCACCCACTCACTCACCCACTCACCCACTCACCCACTCACCCACCCACCCACCCATTCACCCACCCACCCACCCACTCACCCACTCACCCACCCACCCACTCACCCACTCACCCACCCACCCACTCACTCACCCACCCACCCACCCACTCACCCACCCACCCACTCACTCACTCACCCACCCACTCACCCACCCACTCACCCACTCACCCACCCACTCACCCACCCACCCACTCACCCACCCACCCACTCACTCACCCACCCACTCACCCACTCATCCACTCACCCACCCACTCACCCACCCACTCACCCACCCATCCACCCACCCACCCACTCACTCACTCACCCACTCACCCACCCACTCACCCACCCACCCACTCACTCACCCACTCACCCACTCACCCACTCACCCATTCACCCACCCACCCACCCACTCACCCACCCACCCACCCACTCACCCACTCACCCACCCACTCACCCACTCACCCACCCACTCACCCACTCACCCATCCACCCACTCACCCACCCACCCACCCACTCACTCACCCACCCACCCACCCACTCACCCACTCACCCACCCACCCACTCACTCACCCACCCACCCACCCACTCACCCACTCACTCACCCACCCACCCACCCACTCACCCACCCACCCACCCACTCACCCACCCACCCACCCACCCACTCACCCACCCACCCACCCACTCACCCACCCACCCACTCACTCACCCACCCACTCATCCCCTCACTCACCCACCCACCCACTCACCCACCCACCCACCCACTCACTCACCCACCCACTCACCCACCCACCCACCCACTCACTCACCCACCCACTCACCCACCCACCCACCCACCCACTCACCCACCCACCCACTCACTCACTCACCCACCCACCCACCCACTCACCCACTCACTCACCCACCCACTCACCCACCCACTCACCCACCCACCCACTCACCCACCCACCCACTCACCCACCCACTCACCCACTCATCCCCTCACTCCCTCCTTCTCACCGCAGGGAGGAGGCCCGTCCTCCCCCCACGTACAGGGGTGAGGAGGGTGAGGGGGGTGAGGAGGGTGAGGAGGGTGAGGACTTAATCGTCCCCCCCCTTCTTGGGGGAGAGCGACACAGAAACCCTCACCGACACGGTGAGCTCACTCACCCACCCACTCACCACCCACCCACCCACCCAGTCACTCACTCACCACTCACTCACCCACTCACCCACCCACTCACCCACCCACTCACCACCCACCCACCCAGTCACTCACCCAGTCACCGACTCACTCACTCACCACCCACCCACCCACCCACTCACTCACTCACCCACTCACTCACTCACCCAACCACTCACTCACTCACCCAACCACTCACTCACTCACCCAACCACTCACTCACTCACCCAACCACTCACTCACCCAACCACTCACTCACCCACTCACCCAACCACTCACCCAACCACTCACTCACTCACCCAACCACTCACTCACTCACCCAACCACTCACTCACTCACCCAACCACTCACTCACTCACCCACCCACCCACCCACCCACCCACTCACCCACTCACCCACTCACCCACTCACCCACCCACTCACCCACTCACCCACCCACTCACCCACTCACCCACCCACCCACTCACTCACCCACCCACCCACCCACTCACCCACTCACTCACCCACTCACTCACTCACCCACTCACTCACACAAAGTGAGGACACACTGCTGCTGCTGCTGCTCTGTGTTTATTGACTCAGAAAGTCTCTCAGTGTCACAGAGCGCAGTGCCACACAAACTCAGTGCAGGCGGGTGATGGGGCGGGCGGGTGAGTGGATGGGTGAGCGGGTGAGTGGATGGGTGAGCGGGTGAGTGGATGGGTGAGCGGGTGGGTGGGTGAGCGGGTGGGTGGGTGAGCGGGTGGGTGTGTGAGTGAGTGAGTGGATGGGTGGGTGGGTGGGTGAGTGAGTGGATGGGTGAGCGGGTGGTGAGCGGGTAGGTGAGTGAATGGATGGGTGGGTGAGCGGGTGAGCGTGTGCGTGGGTGGGTGAGCGGGTGGGTGAGCGTGTGGGTGGGCGGATGAGTGAGTGGATGAGTGAGTGGATGGTTGGGTGGGTGAGTGGGTGAGTGAGTGGGTGGGTGGGTGAGCGAGTGAGCGGGTGAGTGAGTGGTGAGTGGGTGGTGAAGAGTCTAGAGGCTGAGTGGGTGGGTGAGTGAGCGGGTGAGCGTGTGGGTGAGCAGGTGAGTGAGCTAGTGGTGAGGAGTCTAGAGGCTGAGTGGGTGGGTGAGTGGGTGGGTGAGCGTGTGGGTGAGTGAGTGGGTGAGTGTGTGGGTGAGTGAGTGGGTGAGTTTGTGGGTGAGTGAGTGGGTGAGTGTGTGGGTGAGTTTGTGGGTGAGTGAGTGAGTGAGTGGGTGAGTGTGTGGGTGAGTGAGTGGGTGAGTGAGTGGGTGAATGTGTGGGTGAGTGTGTGGGTGAATGTGTGGGTGAGTGGGTGAGTGAGTGTGTGGGTGAGTGTGTGGGTGAGTGTGTGGGTGAGTGGGTGAATGTGTGGGTGAGTGGGTGGGTGAGTGTGTGGGTGAGTGTGTGGGTGAGTGTGTGTGTGTGTGTGAGTGTGTGTGTGAGTGTGTGGGTGAGTGGGTGGGTGAGTGTGTGGGTGAGTGGGTGGGTGAGTGTGTGGGTGAATGTGTGGGTGAGTGGGTGAGTGAGTGTGTGGGTGAGCGTGTGGGTGAGCTAGTGGTGGAGTCTAGAGGCTGGTGGGTGAGCATGTGGGTGAGTGAGTGGGTGAGCGTGTGGGTGAGTGAGTGGGTGAGTGAGTGGGTGAATGTGTGGGTGAGTGAGTGAGTGGGTGAGTGAGTGGGTGAATGAGTGGGTGAATGAGTGGGTGAGTGAGTGAGTGGGTGAGTGTGTGGGTGAGTGTGTGGGTGAATGAGTGGGTGAATGAGTGGGTGAGTGTGTGGGTGAGTGGGTGGGTGAGTGGGTGAGTGAGTGGGTGAGTGGGTGA
>NW_027620540.1:17500-27632 GCF_964198595.1 Lampetra fluviatilis | reverse complement strand
GGTCCTTGAAGTTGATTGGTCCACACCCGAGACAGCTTTCCTTAGAGCCTAGTCTCACATGGTCCTTGAAGTTGATTGGTCCACACCCGAGACAGCTTTCCTTAGAGCCTAGTCTCACATGGTCCTTGAAGTTGATTGGTCCACACCCGAGACAGCTTTCCTTAGAGCCTAGTCTCACATGGTCCTGGAAGTTGATTGGTCCACACCCGAGACAGCTTTCCTTAGAGCTAGTCTCACATGGTCCTTGAAGTTGATTGGTCCACACCCGAGACAGCTTTCCTTAGAGCCTAGTCTCACATGGTCCTTGAAGTTGATTGGTCCACACCCGAGACAGCTTTCCTTAGAGCCTAGTCTCACATGGTCCTTGAAGTTGATTGGTCCACACCCGAGACAGCTTTCCTTAGAGCCTAGTCTCCATTGGTGTTGGACCAGATGACGCCAAAAGGCGCACAACTCAAAGACAGCGCACTATCAGAGTATTGAGAGCTCGGAGTTAAGCATTTACACCATTGGAACCTCATTTGGCAGTAACAAAAGGTGTCAGTTTTGTTGCCAGATAAAATGGTAAAAAAACTATTTTGATATTTTTTACTTGCAAAGGAGGTTCCAATGGTGTAATGTTTCACCCTGAGCTCCCACCCACCCCACCCACTCACCCACCCACCTCCACACCCACCCACCCACCCACCCACCTCACCCACCCACCACTCACCCACCCACTCACCCACCCACCCACTCCACCCACCCACCTCCACTCACCCACTCACTCACCCACCCACTCACCCACCCACCACTCACCCACCACCCACTCACCCACTCACCCACCACCACCACTCCACCCACTCACCACCCACCCTCACCACCCACACCCACCCACTCACCCACCCACACTCCACCCACTCACCCACCCACCACTCACCCCACCACCCACCCACTCACTCACCCACACCACACCCAACCCACCACCCACCCACCCACACCACCCACCCACACCACTCACCCACCCACCACCCCCACCCACCCACCCACCCACCCACCCACCCACCCACCCACCCACCCACTCACCCACCCACTCACACCCACCCACTCACCACCCACCCACCACCACCCACCCACTCACCTCTCACCACCCACCCACCCACCCACCCACCCACCCACCCACCCACCACCCACTCACCCACTCACCCACCCACCACCCACCCACCACTCACCCACCCACCCACCACCCACCCACACCCACCCACCCACCCACCCACCCACCCACCAACCCACCACTCACCCACCCACCCACCACTCACCCACCCCACCCACTCACCACCCACCCACCCACTCACCACCCACCACTCACACCACCCACCACTCACCCACCCACCCACTCACCCACCCACCCACCCACTCACCCACCCACTCACTCACCACCCACCCACCCACCCACCCACTCACCCACCACCACCCACCCACTCACCCACCCACACCCACCCACTCACCCACCCACACCACCCACTCAACCCACCCACACCCACCCACCCACGCCACCCACCCACTCACCCCCACCCACCACCCACCCACCCTCACCCACCACACCCACTCACTCACCCACCCACCCACCCACTCCACTCACCCACCCACCCACCCACCCACTCACCCACTCCACCACCACTCCACCCACTCACCACCACCCACCCACCCACTCACCCACCCACTCCACTCACCCCCACCCACCCACACACTCACCCACCCCACCAACCACTCACTCACCCACCCACCCACCCACCCACCACTCACCCACCCACTCACCCACTCACCCACCCACCCACCCACTCACCCACCCCACCACCCACCCACTCACCCACCACCACCTCACTCACCCACCCACCCACCCACTCACCCAACCACTCACTCACTCACCCACTCACCCACTCACTCACCCACCCACCCACCCACTCACCCACCCACCCACTCACCCACTCACCCATTCACCCACCCACTCACACCCACTCACCACCACCCTACCCACCACCCACCACCCACCCACCCACACTCACCCACCCACTCACCCACTCACCAACCACCCCACTCACCCACCACCCACCCACCCACCCACCCACTCACCCACCCACCCACTCACCCACTCACCCACCCACCCACCCACCCACTCACCCACCCACCCACTCACCCACCCACTCACTCACCCACCCACCCACCCACCCACTCACCCACCCACCCACTCACCCACCCACCCACCCACTCACCCACCCACTCACCCACCCACCCACCCACCCACCCACCCACTCACCACCCCACTCACTCACCCACCCACCCACCACCACTCACCCACCCACCCACCCACTCACCCACCCACCCACCCACTCACCCACCCACCCACCCACTCACCCACTCACCCACCTACCCACTCACCCACCCACTCACTCCACTCACCCACCCACCCACCACTCACCCACCCACTCACCCCCACCCACCACCACGCCACCCACCCACTCACCCACCCACCCACTCACTCACCCACCCACCCACCCACTCACCCACCCACCCACTCACCCACTCACCCACCACCCACCCACTCACCCACCCACCCACCCACTCACCCACCCACCCAGCACTCACCCACCCACCACCCACCCCACCCACCCACCCACCCACCCACTCACCCAACCACTCACTCACCCACTCACCCACTCACTCACCCACCCACCCACGCCACTCACCCACTCACCCACCCACCCACTCACCCACTCACCCACCCACTCACCCACCCACCCACTACCCACCCACCACCCACCCACCCACCACCACCACTCACCCACCCACTCACCCACCCACTCACTCACACCCACCCACCTCACCCACCACCACCCACCCACCCACCCACTCACTCACTCACTCACCCACTCACTCACCCACTCACCCACCCACCCACTCACACCCACCCACCACCACCCACTCACCCACCCACCCACTCACCCACCCACTCACTCACCCACTCACCCACTCACCCACACACCCACTCACCCACACCACCCACCACCCACTCACCCACCCACCCACCCACCCACCCACCACCACCCACCACCCACCCACCCACTCACCCACCACCCACTCACCCACCCACCCACCCACTCACCCATCCACCCACCCACCCACTCACCCACTCACCCACCCACTCACCCACCCACCCACCCACCCACTCACCCACCCACCCACCCACTCTCACCCACCCACCCACTCACCCACCCACCCACTCACCCACCCACTCACCCACCCACTCACTCACCCACCCACTCACCCACCCACCCACCCACCCACTCACTCACTCACCCACCCACCCACCCACTCACCCACCCACCCACCCACCCACTCACTCACCCCACCCACCCACTCACCCACCCACTCACTCACCCACCCACCCACCCACCCACTCACCCCACTCACCCACCCACCCACTCACCCACCCACCCCACCCACTCACCCACCCACCCACCCACCCCACTCACTCACCCACTCACCCACCCACCCACTCACCCACTCACCCACCCACTCACCCACCCACCCACCCACTCACCCACCCACTCACCCACCCACCCACCCATCCACTCACTCACCCACCCACCCACCCACCCACTCACCCACCCACTCACCCACCCACCCACCCCACCCATCCACTCACTCACCCACCCACCCCACTCACCCACTCCACTCACCCACTCACTCACCCACCCACCCACCCACTCACCCACTAACCCACCCACCCACTCACTCACCCACCCACCCACCCACTCACCCACCCACTCACCCACCCACTCACTCACTCACTCACCCACCCACCCACCCACTCACCCACTCACCCACCCACCCACCCACTCACCCACCCACCCACCACCCACTCACTCACCCACCCACCCACTCACTCACCCACCCACTCACCCACCCACCCACTCACCCACCCACCCACTCACCCACCCACCCACCCACTCACCCACCCACCCACCCACCCACTCACTCACCCACTCACCCACCCACCCACTCACCCACTCACCCACCCACTCACCCCACCCACCCACCCACTCACCCACCCACTCACCCACCCACCCACCCACCCATCCACTCACTCACCCACCCACCCACCCACCCACTCACCCACCCACTCACCCACTCACCCACCCACCCACCCACTCACCATCAGCTGAGGGGCTGGCTGCTCTCTCTCTGTCCGCTGCCCTCCGACCGCTGAGCCCAATGCCCAGAGTTCTGCGCAGCGCAGAATGGAGGTTGGCCAGCCTAGGGGGGGGTCACAGTGGGGGGGGGGGTCACAGTGGGGGGGGGGTCACAGTGGGGGGGGTCACAGTGGGGGGGGGGTCACAGTGGGGGGGGGGTCACAGTGGGGGGGGGGTCACAGTGGGGGGGGGTCACAGTGGGGGGGGGGTCACACCCCCTACCCACTTCCCACTCACTCAGTCACTCAGTCACTCACTCAGTCACTCACTCAGTCACTCAGTCACTCACTCAGTCACTCAGTTACTCACTCACTCAGTCACTCACTCAGTCACTCACTCAGTCACTCAGTCACTCACTCAGTCACTCACTCAGTCACTCAGTCACTCAGTTACTCACTTACTCACTCACTCAGTCACTCACTCAGTCACTCACTCAGTCACTCACTCACTCACTCAGTCACTCACTCACTCACTCAGTCACTCACTCACTCAGTCACTCACTTACTCACTCAGTCACTCACTCACTCACTCAGTCACTCACTCACTCAGTCACTCACTCACTCACTCAGTCACTCACTCACTCACTCACTCAGTCACTCACTCACTCAGTCACTCACTCAGTCACTCACTCACTCACTCAGTCACTCACTCAGTCACTCACTCACTCAGTCACTCACTCACTCAGTCACTCACTCACTCAGTCACCCACCCACTCAGTCACTCACTCAGTCACTCACTCAGTCACTCACTCACTCACTCAGTCACTCACTCACTCACTCAGTCACTCACTCACTCAGTCACTCACTCACTCAGTCACTCACTCAGTCACTCACTCACTCAGTCACCCACCCACTCAGTCACTCACTCAGTCACTCACTCAGTCACTCACTCACTCAGTCACTCACTCACTCACTCAGTCACTCACTCACTCACTCATCAGTCACTCACTCACTCAGTCACTCACTCACTCACTCAGTCACTCACTTACTCACTCAGTCACTCACTCACTCACTCAGTCACTCACTCACTCAGTCACTCACTCACTCACTCAGTCACTCACTCACTCAGTCACTCACTCACTCACTCAGTCACTCACTTACTCACTCAGTCACTCACTCACTCACTCAGTCACTCACTCACTCACTCAGTCACTCACTCACTCACTCAGTCACTCACTCACTCACTCAGTCACTCACTCACTCACTCAGTCACTCACTCAGTCACCCACTCACTCACCCCCCCAAACTCACCGGATCTCAGCGTCCCTGCGCTCCGACTCGCTGCGCGCCAGCTGACCCTCGTGACCTCTCTCCCTGCCCTCGCCGGCGCTCAGTCACTCATTCACTCAGTCACTCACTCAGTCACTCACTCAGTCACTCATTCACTCAGTCACTCACTCAGTCACTCACTCAGTCACTCACTCAGTCACTCACTCACTCAATCAGTCACTCAGTCACTCACTCAATCTCTCACTCACACACTCACTCAGTCAGTCACTCAGTCACTCAGTCACTCACTCAGTCACTCACTCAGTCACTCACTCACTCACTCAGTCACTCACTTACTCACTCAGTCACTCACTCACTCAGTCACTCACTTACTCACTCAGTCACTCACTCACTCAGTCACTCAGTCACTCAGTCACTCAGTCACTCACTTACTCACTCAGTCACTCACTCACTCACTCAGTCACTCACTCACTCACTCACTCAGTCACTCACTTACTCACTCAGTCACTCACTCACTCACTCACTCACTCAGTCACTCACTCAATCTCTCATTCACTCAGTCACTCACTCACCCACTCAGTCACTCATTCACTCAGTCACTCACTCAGTCACTCACTCAGTCACTCACTCAGTCACTCACTCACTCAATCAGTCACTCAGTCACTCACTCAATCTCTCACTCACACACTCACTCAGTCAGTCACTCAGTCACTCAGTCACTCACTCAGTCACTCACTCAGTCACTC
Source organism: Lampetra fluviatilis (assembly GCF_964198595.1). NCBI lineage: Eukaryota > Metazoa > Chordata > Hyperoartia > Petromyzontiformes > Petromyzontidae > Lampetra > Lampetra fluviatilis. Next base: position 21,425 of record NW_027620540.1, on the reverse strand, counting down.
ACTCAGTCACTCACTCACTCACTCAGTCACTCAGTCACTCACTCAGCCACTCACTCAGTCACTCACTCACCCACTCAGTCAATCAGTCACTCAGTCACTCACTCAGTCACTCACTCAGTCACTCACTCAGTCACTCACTCACTCAATCAGTCACTCAGTCACTCACTCAATCTCTCACTCACACACTCACTCAGTCAGTCACTCAGTCACTCAGTCACTCACTCAGTCACTCACTCAGTCACTCACTCAGTCACTCACTCACTCACTCAGTCACTCAGTCACTCACTCAGCCACTCACTCAGTCACTCACTCACCCACTCAGTCAATCAGTCACTCAGTCACTCACTCAGTCACTCACTCAGTCACTCACTCAGTCACTCACTCACTCAATCAGTCACTCAGTCACTCACTCAATCTCTCACTCACACACTCACTCAGTCAGTCACTCAGTCACTCAGTCACTCACTCAGTCACTCACTCACTCACTCAGTCACTCACTCACTCAGTCACTCAGTCACTCACTCAGCCACTCACTCAGTCACTCACTCACCCACTCAGTCAATCAGTCACTCAGTCACTCACTCAGTCACTCACTCAGTCACTCACTCACTCACTCAGTCACTCAGTCACTCACTCAGCCACTCACTCAGTCACTCACTCACTCACTCAGTCACTCAGTCACTCACTCAGTCACTCACTCACTCAGTCACTCACTCAATCTCTCACTCACACACTCACTCAGTCAGTCACTCACTCACTCAGTCACTCACCCACTCACCCACCCACTCACTCACTCAGTCTCTGAGTCTCTCACTCACTCACTCACCGGAGCTCAGCGTCCCTGCGCTCCGACTCGCTGCGCGCCAGCTGACCCTCGTGACCTCTCTCCCTGCCCTCGCTGGCGCTCAGCGCCAGCCTCAGCTGAGCGCCGTCCGTGGCCGCGGCCGCAAGCCGCTCCTCCAGGGCCCGGCACGAGTCGGCCGAGCGGCGCTCCGACTCACGGCACTCCTCGAGCGCCGACAAGAGACGGCGCTCGCAAGCTCGCCACTCGCCCTCCTGGTCACGGACACGGTGCTGCAGGGACGCTAGCTGGGGGGGGGGGGGGGTGGGTGGGTGGGGGGGTGAGGGGGGGGTGAGTGGGTGGGTGAGTTAGTGGGTTGGTGAGTGAGTGGGTGGGTGGGTGAGTGGGTGGGTGAGTGGGTGGGTGGGTGAGTGGGTGGGGGGGTGGGTGAGTGGGTGGGGGGGGTGGGGGAGGGGTGAGTGAGTGGGTGGGTGGGTGAGTGAGTGAGTGGGTGAGTGAGTGGGTGAGTGAGTGGGTGAGTGAGTGGGTGGGTGAGTGGGTGTGTGTGTGAGTGTGTGGGTTAGTGAGTGAGTGAGTGAGTGTGTGAGTGAGTGAGTGAGTGTGTGTGTGAGTGGGTGAGTGAGTGTGTGTATGAGTGGGTGAGTGAGTGAGTGGGTGAGTGAGTGTGTGAGTGAGTGAGTGTGTGTATGAGTGGGTGAGTGAGTGAGTGAGTGAGTGAGTGGGTGAGTGAGTGAGTGGGTGAGTGAGTGAGTGGGTGAGTGAGTGGGTGGGTGAGTGGGTGTGTGTGTGAGTGTGTGGGTTAGTGAGTGAGTGATTGTGTGAGTGAGTGAGTGGGTGAGTGAGTGGGTGGGTGGGTGGGTGGGTGAGTGGGTGGGTGGGTGAGTGGGTGAGTGTGTGTGTGAGTGGGTGAGTGAGTGTGTGTATGAGTGGGTGAGTGAGTGAGTGAGTGAGTGGGTAAGTGAGTGAGTGGGTGAGTGAGTGGGTGAGTGAGTGAGTGGGTGAGTGAGTGAGTGAGTGAGTGGGTGAGTGAGTGAGTGGGTGGGTGAGTGGGTGGGTGGGTGAGTGGGTGAGTGTGTGTGTGTGAGTGGGTGAGTGAGTGAGTGTGTGAGTGGGTGAGTGAGTGTGTGAGTGGGTGAGTGAGTGTGTGTATGAGTGGGTGAGTGAGTGGGTGAGTGAGTGTGTGAGTGAGTATGTGTATGAGTGGGGTGAGTGAGTGAGTGAGTGGGTGAGTGAGTGTGTGAGTGAGTGAGTGTGTGTGTGTATGAGTGGGTGAGTGGGTGAGTGAGTGAGTGGGTGAGTGGGTGAGTGAGTGTGTGAGTGAGTGAGTGTGTGTATGAGTGGGTGAGTGGGTGAGTAAGTGAGTGGGTGAGTGGGTGGGTGAGTGAGTGGGTGGGTGAGTGAGTGAGTGTGTGTATGAGACACCCCCCACCTCTCTGCGCAGCGTCTCCCGCGCTTGCTCCGACTGAGCCACGCGTTGAGCCAGGCCCAGCGAGTGGCTCACAGTGTGTGAGTGAGTGGGTGAGTGGGTCAGTGAGTGTGTGTATGAGTGGGTGAGTGAGTGTGTGTATGAGTGGGTGAGTGAGTGAGTGGGTGAGTGAGTGGGTGAGTGAGTGAGTGGGTGAGTGGGTGAGTGAGTGGATGAGTGGGTGAGTGAGTGAGTGAGTGAGTGAGTGGATGAGTGAGTGGGTGAGTGAGTGAGTGAGTGGGTGAGTGGGTGGGTGAGTGAGTGAGTGTATGAGTGAGTGGGTGAGTGAGTGAGTGAGTGAGTGAGTGAGTGAGTGAGTGAGTGAGTGGGTCAGTGAGTGTGTGTATGAGTGGGTGAGTGAGTGAGTGAGTGGGTGAGTGAGTGGGTGAGTGGGTGAGTGAGTGAGTGTGTGAGACACCCCCCACCTCTCTGCGCAGCGTCTCCCGCGCTTGCTCCGACTGAGCCACGCGTTGAGCCAGGCCCAGCGAGTGGCTCACAGTGAGTGTGTGTGTGAGTGGGTGAGTGAGTGGGTGAGTGAGTGAGTGAGTGTGTGTATGAGTGGGTGAGTGAGTGAGTGAGTAGGTGAGTGAGTGGGTGAGTGAGTGAGTGGGTGAGTGAGTGGGTGAGTCAGTGAGTGAGTGAGTGGGTGAGTGAGTGGGTGAGTGAGTGGGTGAGTGAGTGGGTGAGTGGGTGAGTGAATGAGTGGGTGAGTGAGTGAGTGTGTGTATGAGTGGGTGAGTGAGTGAGTGAGTGGGTGAGTGGGTCAGTGAGTGTGTGTATGAGTGGGTGAGTGAGTGAGTGGGTGAGTGAGTGTGTGTATGAGTGGGTGAGTGAGTGGGTGAGACACCCCCCACCTCTCTGCGCAGCGTCTCCCGCGCTTGCTCCGACTGAGCCACGCGTTGAGCCAGGCCCAGCGAGTGGCGGCGTCGCTCCTCCTCCCGCTCCTCGTCGCTGGTCACGCGGCTCTGCAGGGCGGCCGCCTCCTCACTGCGCTGACTACTCTCACTGTCCAGTAGCTTCACCTGGGCACACGGTGGTGGTGGTGGTGTTAGTGGTGGTGGTGTAGTGTAGTAGTGGTGGTGGTGGTTGTGGTGGTGGTGTAGTGTAGTAGTGGTGGTGGTGTTAGTGGTGGTGGTGGTAGTGGTGTAGTGTAGTAGTAGTGGTGGTGGTGTAGTGGTGGTGGTGTTAGTAGTGTAGTAGTAGTAGTGGTGGTAGTGGTGGTGGTAGTAGTGGTGGTGGTAGTGTAGTAGTAGTGGTGGTGGTGTAGTGGTGGTGGTGGTGGTGTAGTGGTGGTGGTGTAGTGGTGTGGTAGTGTAGTAGTAGTGGTGGTGGTGTAGTGTAGTAGTGGTGGTGGTGTAGTGGTGGTGGTGGTAGTGGTGGTGGTGTAGTGTAGTAGTGGTGGTGGTGTTAGTGGTGGTGGTGGTGGTAGTGGTGGTGGTGTAGTGTAGTAGTGGTGGTGGTGTAGTGGTGGTGGTGGTGGTGGTGTTAGTGGTGGTGGTGTAGTGTAGTAGTGGTGGTGGTGTAGTGGTGGTGGTGGTGTTAGTGGTGGTGGTGTAGTAGTAGTGGTGGTGGTGTAGTGGTGGTGGTGGTGGTGGTGTTAGTGGTGGTGGTGTAGTGTAGTAGTGGTGGTGGTGTAGTGGTGGTGGTGGTGTTAGTGG
>NW_027620540.1:0-15000 GCF_964198595.1 Lampetra fluviatilis | reverse complement strand
CACTCAGTCACTCACTCACTCACTCAGTCACTCAGTCAGTCACTCACTCAGTCAGTCACTCACTCACTCAGCCACTCAGTCAGTCAGTCAGTCACTCACCCACTCACTCACTCAGTCACTCACTCACTCAGCCACTCACTCACTCACTCAGCCACTCAGTCAGTCAGTCAGTCACTCACCCACTCACTCACTCAGTCACTCAGTCAGTCACTCACTCAGTCACTCACTCAGTCACTCACTCAGTCACCCACTCAGTCACACAGAGCTCCACGGAGCTCCACGGAGTCGCGCTCCATCTCCGCCCTGGTGCCCTCCAGCAGGGCGGCGCGCTGGGAGCGCTCCTCACACACTCGCTTCAGGCTGGGGGCAGTCAGTCAGTGAGTCAGTCAGTCAGTCACTCACTCAGTCAGTCAGTCACTCAGTCACTCAGTCACTCACTCACTCACTCAGCCACTCAGTCAGTCAGTCAGTCACTCACCCACTCACTCACTCACTCAGTCACTCAGTCAGTCACTCACTCAGTCAGTCACTCACTCACTCAGCCACTCAGTCAGTCAGTCAGTCACTCACCCACTCACTCACTCAGTCACTCACTCACTCAGCCACTCACTCACTCACTCAGCCACTCAGTCAGTCAGTCAGTCACTCACCCACTCACTCACTCAGTCACTCAGTCAGTCACTCACTCAGTCAGTCACTCACTCAGTCACTCACTCAGTCACCCACTCAGTCACACAGAGCTCCACGGAGCTCCACGGAGTCGCGCTCCATCTCCGCCCTGGTGCCCTCCAGCAGGGCGGCGCGCTGGGAGCGCTCCTCACACACTCGCTTCAGGCTGGGGGCAGTCAGTCAGTGAGTCAGTCAGTCAGTCACTCACTCAGTCAGTCAGTGAGTCAGTGAGTCAGTCACTCAGTCACTCACTCACTCAGTCACTCAGTCAGTGAGTCAGTGAGTCACTCACTCAGTCAGTCAGTGAGTCAGTGAGTCAGTCACTCAGTCACTCACTCACTCAGTCACTCAGTCAGTGAGTCAGTGAGTCAGTCAGTCACTCAGTCAGTCACTCAGTCACTCAGTCACTCACCCACTCACCCACTCAGTCACTCAGTCAGTCACTCGCTCACTCAGTCACTCACTCAGTCACCCACTCAGTCACTCAGAGCTCCACGCAGCTCCACGGAGTCGCGCTCCATCTCCGCCCTGGTGCCCTCCTGCAGGGCGACGCGCTGGGAGCGCTCCTCACACACTCGCTTCAGGCTGGGGGCAGTCAGTCAGTGAGTCAGTCAATCAGTCACTCACTCAGTCAGTCAGTGAGTCAGTGAGTCAGTCACTCAGTCACTCACTCACTCAGTCACTCAGTCAGTGAGTCAGTGAGTCAGTCACTCAGTCACTCAGTCAGTCACTCAGTCAGTGAGTCAGTGAGTCAGTGAGTCAGTCAGTCACTCAGTCAGTCACTCAGTCACTCACCCACTCACCCACTCACTCGCTCAGTCAGTCACCCAGTCACTCAGTCAGTCACTCAGTCAGTCAGTCAGTCACTCACTCACTCACTCAGTCACTCACTCACTCAGTCAGTCACTCACTCACTCACTCACTCAGTCAGTCAGTCAGTCACTCACTCACTCACTCAGTCAGTCAGTCACTCACTCACTCACTCAGTCAGTCACTCAGTTACTCAGTCACTCACTCACCCACTCACTCAGTCACTCAGTCAGTCACTCAGTCAGTGAGTCAGTCAGTCACTCAGTCACTCTGTCACTCAGTTATTCACTCACTCAGTCACTCACTCACTCACCCACTCACTCAGTCACTCAGTCAGTCACCCAGTCACTCGCTCAGTCAGTCACCCAGTCACCCAGTCACTCAGTCAGTCACTCAGTCAGTCAGTCAGTCAGTCAGTCACTCACTCACTCACTCAGTCACTCACTCACTCACTCACTCACTCACTCACTCAGTCAGTCAGTCAGTCAGTCAGTCACTCAGTCAGTCAGTCAGTCAGTCAGTCACTCACTCACTCACTCACTCAGTCAGTCACTCAGTCACTCGCTCAGTCACCCAGTCACCCAGTCACCCAGTCACTCAGTCAGTCACTCAGTCAGTCAGTCACTCACTCAGTCACTCAGTCACTCACTCACTCACTCACTCAGTCAGTCAGTCACTCACTCACTCACTCAGTCAGTCAGTCACTCAGTCACTCAGTCACTCACTCAGTCAGTCACTCACTCACTCAGTCAGTCACTCACTCAGTCACTCAGTCAGTCACTCAGTCAGTGAGTCAGTCAGTCACTCAGTCACTCAGTTACTCACTCACTCAGTCACTCACTCACTCACCCACTCACTCAGTCACTCAGTCAGTCACTCAGTCACTCGCTCAGTCAGTCACCCAGTCACCCAGTCACCCACTCAGTCAGTCAGTCAGTCAGTCACTCACTCACCCACCCACTCACTCACCCACCCACCCACTCACCCACCCACTCACCCACCCACCCACCCACTCACTCACTTACCCACCCACTCACTCACCCACCCACCCCCCCCCCCCACCCACCCACCCACTCACTCACTCACCCACCCACCCACCCACTCATCCACCCACCCACTCACCCACCCACCCACCAACCCACCCACCTACCCACCCACCCACTCACTCAGTCACTCACCCACCCACCTACCCACCCGCACCCACTCACCCACTCACCCACCCACTCACCCACCCACCCACTCACTCACTCACCCACCCACTCACCCACCCACCCACTCACTCACTCACTCACCCACCCACTCACTCACTCAGTCACTCACTCACTCACTCACCCACCCACTCACCCACCCACCCACCCACCCACTCACTCACTCACTCACCCACCCACTCACTCAGTCACTCACTCACTCACTCACCCACCCACTCACTCAGTCACTCAGTCACTCACCCACTCACCCACCCACTCACCCACTCACCCACCCACTCACTCACTTACCCACCCACCCACTCACTCACTCACCCACCCACCCCCCCCCCCCCCACCCACCCACCCACTCACCCACTCACTCAATCGGTCACTCAGTCACTCGCTCACTCAGTCACTCACCCACCCGCTCACCCACCCACCCACCCACTCACTCACCCACCCACTCACCCACCCATTCACTTACTCACTCACTCACTCACTGACCCACTCACTCACTCAGTTACTCACTCACTCACCCACCCACCCACCCACTCACCCACCCACCCACTCACCCACCCACCCACCAACCCACCCACCTACCCACCCACCCACTCACTCAGTCACTCACCCACCCACCTACCCACCCGCACCCACTCACCCACTCACCCACCCACTCACCCACCCACCCACTCACTCACCCACCCACTCACCCACCCACTCACTCACTCACTCACCCACCCACTCACTCACTCAGTCACTCACTCACTCACCCACCCACTCACCCACCCACCCACCCACCCACTCACTCACTCACTCACCCACCCACTCACTCAGTCACTCACTCACTCACTCACCCACCCACTCACTCAGTCACTCAGTCACTCACCCACTCACCCACCCACTCACCCACTCACCCACCCACTCACTCACTTACCCACCCACCCACCCACTCACTCACTCACCCACCCACCCCCCCCCCCCCCCACCCACCCACCCACTCACCCACTCACTCAATCGGTCACTCAGTCACTCGCTCACTCAGTCACTCACCCACCCGCTCACCCACCCACCCACCCACTCACTCACCCACCCACTCACCCACCCATTCACTTACTCACTCACTCACTCACTGACCCACTCACTCACTCAGTTACTCACTCACTCACCCACCCACTCACCCACCCACTCACTCACTCACTCACTCACTCACCCACCCACCCACTCACTCACTCAGTCACTCACTCACTCACCCACCCACTCACTCAGTCACTCAGTCACTCACTCACTCACCCACTCACCCACCCACTCACCCACCCACCCACTCACCCACTCACTCAATCGGTCACTCAGTCACTCGCTCACTCACTCACCCACCCACTCACTCACTCGGTAACTCACTCACTCACTCGGTCACTCACTCACACACTCAACCACACACTCAACCACCCACCCACCCACCCACCTGATCCTCTCCCCCTCGACCCGCTTGAGCTCAGCGCGGAGCTCCGTGTTGGAGCTCTGGATGAGCTCCGCCTCACGGAGGGCCTCCTCGCGGAGCCTCCGCTGCTCCGAGGCGTCGACGCGTCGCTCCTCCGCCTCCTGCAGGGCGGAGCGAGCGCGGCGCGCAGACTCAGAGGCCTCGCGCAGCGCGGCGGAGCGAGACTCCGCCAGCTGACGGGCCGAGACACGGAGCTCCTCCAGCTAGACACGCAGAGACACGGGGAGAGACACGGGGAGAGACACGGGGAGAGAGACGGGGAGAGACACGGGGAGAGAGACACACAGTGAGACAGAGAGACAGGAGTGAGCGCGGCGGAGCGAGACTCCGCCAGCTGACGGGCCGAGACACGGAGCTCCTCCAGCTAGACACGCAGAGACACGGGGAGAGAGACACGGGGAGAGAGACACACAGTGAGGCACAGAGAGACAGGAGTGAGCGCGGTGGAGCGAGACTCCGCCAGCTGACGGGCCGAGACACGGAGCTCCTCCAGCTAGACACGCAGAGACACGGGGAGAGAGACACGGGGAGAGAGACACACAGTGAGACACAGAGAGACAGGAGTGAGCGCGGCGGAGCGAGACTCCGCCAGCTGACGGGCCGAGACACGGAGCTCCTCCAGCTAGACACGCAGAGACACGGGGAGAGACACGGGGAGAGACACGGGGAGAGAGACACGGGGAGAGAGACACACAGTGAGACACAGAGAGACAGGAGTGAGCGCGGCGGAGCGAGACTCCGCCAGCTGACGGGCCGAGACACGGAGCTCCTCCAGCTAGACACGCAGAGACACGGGGAGAGACACGGGGAGAGACACGGGGAGAGACACGGGGAGAGACACGGGGAGAGAGACACACAGTGAGACACAGAGAGACAGGAGTGAGCGCGGCGGAGCGAGACTCCGCCAGCTGACGGGCCGAGACACGGAGCTCCTCCAGCTAGACACGCAGAGACACGGGGAGAGAGACACGGGGAGAGAGACACACAGTGAGACACAGAGAGACAGGAGTGAGCGCGGCGGAGCGAGACTCCGCCAGCTGACGGGCCGAGACACGGAGCTCCTCCAGCTGACGCACACGGGGAGACACGGGGAGAGAGACACGGGGAGAGACACGGAGAGAGACACGGGGAGAGACACGGGGAGAGACACGGGGAGAGACACGGGGAGAGAGACACACAGTGAGACACAGAGAGACAGGAGTGAGCGCGGCGGAGCGAGACTCCGCCAGCTGACGGGCAGAGACACGGAGCTCCTCCAGCTAGACACGCAGAGACACGGGGAGAGAGACACGGGGAGAGAGACACACAGTGAGACACAGAGAGACAGGAGTGAGCGCGGCGGAGCGAGACTCCGCCAGCTGACGGGCCGAGACACGGAGCTCCTCCAGCTGACGCACACGGGGAGACACGGGGAGAGAGACACGGGGAGAGACACGGAGAGAGACACGGGGAGAGACACGGGGAGAGACACGGGGAGAGACACGGGGAGAGAGACACACAGTGAGACACAGAGAGACAGGAGTGAGCGCGGCGGAGCGAGACTCCGCCAGCTGACGGGCAGAGACACGGAGCTCCTCCAGCTAGACACGCAGAGACACGGGGAGAGAGACACGGGGAGAGAGACACACAGTGAGACACAGAGAGACAGGAGTGAGCGCGGCGGAGCGAGACTCCGCCAGCTGACGGGCAGAGACACGGAGCTCCTCCAGCTGACACGCAGAGAGAGACACGGGGAGAGAGACACACACATAGACACATAGAGACATACAAAGAGAGACACAGAGACACACAGAGACACACAGAGACCCACAGAGACACACAGAGACATACAGACACACAGAGAGACCCAGAGAGACACAGAGAGACACACAGTGAGACACAGAGAGACAGAGACGCAGAGAGACACGGGGAGAGAGACACACAGTGAGACACAGAGAGACAGGAGTGAGCGCGGCGGAGCGAGACTCCTCCAGCTGACGGGCCGAGACACGGAGCTCCTCCAGCTAGACACGCAGAGACACGGGGAGAGAGACACACAGTGAGACACAGACAGACAGAGACACAGAGAGACACGGAGCTCCTCCAGCTAGACACGCAGAGACATGGGGAGAGAGACACACAGTGAGACACAGACAGACAGAGACGCAGAGAGACACGGAGCTCCTCCAGCTAGACACGCAGAGACACGGGGAGAGAGACACAGTGAGACACAGACAGACAGAGACGCAGAGAGACACGGAGCTCCTCCAGCTAGACACGCAGAGACACGGGGAGAGAGACACAGTGAGACACAGACAGACAGAGACACAGAGAGACACGGAGCTCCTCCAGCTAGACACGCAGAGACACGGGGAGAGAGACACACAGTGAGACACAGACAGACAGAGACGCAGAGAGACACGGAGCTCCTCCAGCTAGACACGCAGAGACACGGGGAGAGAGACACACAGTGAGACACAGACAGACAGAGACGCAGAGAGACACGGAGCTCCTCCAGCTAGACACGCAGAGACACGGGGAGAGAGACACACAGTGAGACACAGAGAGACAGAGACGCAGAGAGACACGGAGCTCCTCCAGCTAGACACGCAGAGACATGGGGAGAGAGACACACAGTGAGACACAGAGAGACAGAGACGCAGAGAGACACGGAGCTCCTCCAGCTGACGCACGGAGAGAGACACGGGGAGAGAGAGAGAGACTCAGTTAGACACACGGAGAGAGAGAGAGAGACACAGAGAGAGACACACAGAGACACACAGAGACACAGAGACCCCCGGCCAACTGTAACCACGGCGACTGCACCCCCGGCAACTGTAACCGCGGCGACTGCACCCCCCGGCAACTGTAACCGCGGCGACTGCACCCCCCGGCCAACTGTAACCGCGGCGACTGCACCCCCCGGCAACTGTAACCGCGGCGACTGCACCCCCCGGCCAACTGTAACCGCGGCGACTGCACCCCCCGGCAACTGTAACCGCGGCGACTGCACCCCCCGGCCAACTGTAACCGCGGCGACTGCACCCCCGGCAACTGTAACCGCGGCGACTGCACCCCCCGGCCAACTGTAACCGCGGCGACTGCACCCCCCGGCCAACTGTAACCGCGGCGACTGCACCCCCGGCAACTGTAACCACGGCGACTGCCCCCCCCCCCCTCACCTCCTTGCAGGCGACGTCCCTGAGGCGAGCGGCTTCCTTGAGCTCCGCCGTGAGGCGCTGCAGCTCTCGCTCATGAGCGCCCACCGTGTCCTCAAAGAGGGCGCGGAACGACCCCAACTCGGAGCTCAGACGATCAGTAGCAGCCTGGGGGGGTGGGTGGTTCACTCAGTCACTCACTCAGTCACTCAGTCACTCAGTCAGTCACTCAGTCACTCACTCTCGCTCATGAGCGCCCACCGTGTCCTCAAAGAGGGCGCGGAACGACCCCAACTCGGAGCTCAGACGATCAGTAGCAGCCTGGGGGGGTGGGTGGTTCACTCAGTCACTCAGTCAGTCACTCAGTCAGTCACTCAGTCAGTCACTCAGTCAGTCACTCAGTCACTCACTCTCGCTCATGAGCGCCCACCGTGTCCTCAAAGAGGGCGCGGAACGACCCCAACTCGGAGCTCAGACGATCAGTAGCAGCCTGGGGGGGTGGGTGGTTCACTCAGTCACTCAGTCAGTCACTCAGTCAGTCACTCAGTCACTCAGTCAGTCACTCAGTCACTCACTCTCGCTCATGAGCGCCCACCGTGTCCTCAAAGAGGGCGCGGAACGACCCCAACTCGGAGCTCAGACGATCAGTAGCAGCCTGGGGGGGTGGGTGGTTCACTCAGTCACTCAGTCAGTCACTCAGTCAGTCACTCAGTCACTCAGTCAGTCACTCAGTCACTCACTCTCGCTCATGAGCGCCCACCGTGTCCTCAAAGAGGGCGCGGAACGACCCCAACTCGGAGCTCAGACGATCAGTAGCAGCCTGGGGGGGTGGGTGGTTCACTCAGTCACTCAGTCAGTCACTCAGTCACTCACTCTCGCTCATGAGCGCCCACCGTGTCCTCAAAGAGGGCGCGGAACGACCCCAACTCGGAGCTCAGACGATCAGTAGCAGCCTGGGGGGGTGGGTGGTTCACTCAGTCACTCAGTCAGTCACTCAGTCAGTCACTCAGTCACTCAGTCAGTCACTCAGTCACTCACTCTCGCTCATGAGCGCCCACCGTGTCCTCAAAGAGGGCGCGGAACGACCCCAACTCGGAGCTCAGACGATCAGTAGCAGCCTGGGGGGGTGGGTGGTTCACTCAGTCACTCAGTCAGTCACTCAGTCAGTCACTCAGTCAGTCACTCAGTCAGTCACTCAGTCACTCACTCTCGCTCATGAGCGCCCACCGTGTCCTCAAAGAGGGCGCGGAACGACCCCAACTCGGAGCTCAGACGATCAGTAGCAGCCTGGGGGGGTGGGTGGTTCACTCAGTCACTCAGTCAGTCACTCAGTCAGTCACTCAGTCACTCAGTCAGTCACTCAGTCACTCACTCTCGCTCATGAGCGCCCACCGTGTCCTCAAAGAGGGCGCGGAACGACCCCAACTCGGAGCTCAGACGATCAGTAGCAGCCTGGGGGGGTGGGTGGTTCACTCAGTCACTCAGTCAGTCACTCAGTCACTCACTCAGTCACTCACTCTCGCTCATGAGCGCCCACCGTGTCCTCAAAGAGGGCGCGGAACGACCCCAACTCGGAGCTCAGACGATCAGTAGCAGCCTGGGGGGGTGGGTGGTTCACTCAGTCACTCAGTCAGTCACTCAGTCAGTCACTCAGTCACTCAGTCAGTCACTCAGTCACTCACTCTCGCTCGTGAGCGCCCACCGTGTCCTCAAAGAGGGCGCGGAACGACCCCAACTCGGAGCTCAGACGATCAGTAGCAGCCTGGGGGGGTGGGTGGTTCACTCAGTCACTCAGTCAGTCACTCAGTCAGTCACTCAGTCACTCAGTCAGTCACTCAGTCACTCACTCTCGCTCGTGAGCGCCCACCGTGTCCTCAAAGAGGGCGCGGAACGACCCCAACTCGGAGCTCAGACGATCAGTAGCAGCCTGGGGGGGTGGGTGGTTCACTCAGTCACTCACTCAGTCACTCACTCTCGCTCATGAGCGCCCACCGTGTCCTCAAAGAGGGCGCGGAACGACCCCAACTCGGAGCTCAGACGATCAGTAGCAGCCTGGGGGGGTGGGTGGTTCACTCAGTCACTCACTCAGTCACTCAGTCAGTCACTCAGTCACTCAGTCAGTCACTCAGTCACTCACTCTCGCTCATGAGCGCCCACCGTGTCCTCAAAGAGGGCGCGGAACGACCCCAACTCGGAGCTCAGACGATCAGTAGCAGCCTGGGGGGGTGGGTGGTTCACTCAGTCACTCAGTCAGTCACTCAGTCAGTCACTCAGTCACTCAGTCAGTCACTCAGTCACTCACTCTCGCTCATGAGCGCCCACCGTGTCCTCAAAGAGGGCGCGGAACGACCCCAACTCGGAGCTCAGACGATCAGTAGCAGCCTGGGGGGGTGGGTGGTTCACTCAGTCACTCAGTCAGTCACTCAGTCAGTCACTCAGTCACTCAGTCAGTCACTCAGTCACTCACTCTCGCTCATGAGCGCCCACCGTGTCCTCAAAGAGGGCGCGGAACGACCCCAACTCGGAGCTCAGACGATCAGTAGCAGCCTGGGGGGGTGGGTGGTTCACTCAGTCACTCACTCAGTCACTCAGTCAGTCACTCAGTCACTCAGTCAGTCACTCAGTCATTCACTCACTCAGTCATTCACTCATTCAGTCACTCAGTCATTCAGTCACTCACTCACTCAGTCACTCAGTTACTCACTCACTCAGTCACTCAGTCAGTCACTTAGTCACTCACTCAGTCACTCACTCAGTCACTCACTCAGTCACTCACTCTCACTCGTGAGCGCCCACCGTGTCCTCAAAGAGGGCGCGGAACGACCCCAACTCGGAGCTCAGACGATCAGTAGCAGCCTGGGGGGGTGGGTGGTTCACTCAGTCACTCAGTCAGTCACTCAGTCAGTCACTCAGTCACTCACTCAGTCACTCACTCTCGCTCATGAGCGCCCACCGTGTCCTCAAAGAGGGCGCGGAACGACCCCAACTCGGAGCTCAGACGATCAGTAGCAGCCTGGGGGGGTGGGTGGTGTGGTCACTCACTCAGTCACTCACTCAGTCACTCAGTCACTCACTCACTCAGTCATTCAGTCACTCACTCAGTCACTCACTCACTCAGTCACTCAGTCAATCACTCACTCAGTCAGTCACTCACTCACTCAGTCACTCACTCACTCACTAAATCACTCACTCACTCACTCAGTCAGTCAGTCAGTCACTCACTCACTCAGTCACTCACTCAGTCACTCAGTCAGTCACTCACTCACTCAGTCACTCACTCAGTCACTCAGTCAGTCACTCACTCACTCAGTCACTCACTCAGTCAGACACTCACTCGCTCACTCACTCAGTCACTCAGTCACTCACTCAGTCACTCACTCTCGCTCATGAGCGCCCACCGTGTCCTCAAAGAGGGCGCGGAACGACCCCAACTCGGAGCTCAGACGATCAGTAGCAGCCTGGGGGGGTGGGTGGTGTGGTCACTCACTCAGTCACTCACTCAGTCACTCAGTCACTCACTCACTCAGTCATTCAGTCACTCACTCAGTCACTCACTCAGTCACTCAGTCACTCAGTCACTCAGTCAGTCACTCAGTCACTCAGTCACTCACTCACTCACTCAGTCACTCAGTCAGTCACTCAGTCACTCAATGACTCACTCAGTCAGTCACTCACTCACTCAGTCACTCACTCACTCAGTCACTCACTCAGTCACTCACTCAGTCACTCACTCTCACTCATGAGCTCCCACCGTGTCCTCAAAGAGGGCACGGAACGACCCCAACTCGGAGCTCAGACGATCAGTAGCAGCCTGGGGGGGTGGGTGGTGGGGTCACTCACTCAGTCACTCAGTCACTCACTCAGTCATTCAGTCACTCAGTTACTCACTCAGTCACTCACTCAGTCAGTCACTCAGTCACTCACTCAGTCACTCACTCACTCAGTCATTCAGTCACTCACTCAGTCATTCAGTCACTCACTCAGTCACTCAGTCACTCACTCAGTCACTCACTCACTCAGTCACTCAGTCAATCACTCACTCAGTCAGTCACTCACTCACTCAGTCACTCACTCACTCACTCACTAAATCACTCACTCTCTCAGTCAGTCAGTCAGTCACTCACTCACTCACTCAGTCACTCAGTCAGTCAGTCACTCACTCACTCAGTCACTCACTCAGTCACTCAGTCAGTCACTCACTCACTCAGTCACTCACTCAGTCAGACACTCACTCGCTCACTCACTCACTCACTCAGTCACTCACTCAGTCAGTCACTCAGTCACTCACTCAGTCAATCACTCAGTCACTCACTCAGTCACTCACTCACTCAGTCACTCACTCAGTCACTCACTCACTCAGTCACTCACTCACTCACTCAGTCAGTCACTCACTCACTCAGTCAGTCACTCACTCACTCAGTCACTCACTCACTCACTCAGTCACTCACTCGCTCACTCAGTCACTCACTCACTCAGTCAGTCACTCACTCACTCAGTCACTCACTCACTCACTCAGTCACTCACTCGCTCACTCAGTCACTCAGTCACTCACTCAGCAACCCCCCCTTAGCAACCCCCCTTAGCAACCCCCTTATCAACCCCCTTAGCAACCCCCATAGCAACTCCCCCTTAGCAACCCCCCCTTAGCAACCCCCCCTTAGCAACCCCCCCTTAGCAACCCCCCCTTAGCAACTCCCACTTAGCAACCCCCCCTTAGCAACCCCCTTAGCAATCCCCTTAGCAACCCCCCCTTAGCAACCCCCTTAGCAACCCCCCCTTAGCAACCCCCCCTTAGCAACCCCCCCTTAGCAACCCCCCTTAGCAACCCCCTTAGCAACACCCCCTTAGCAACTCCTCCGTAGCAACCCCCCCTTAGCAACCCCCCCTTAGCAACCCCCTTAGCAACTCCCCCTTAGCAACCCCCTTAGCAACCCCCGCTTAGCAACCCCCGCTTAGCAACCCCCTTAGCAACATCCCCCTTAGCAACCCCCCCTTAGCAACCCCCCTTAGCAACCCCCTTAGCAACACCCCCCTTAGCAACCCCCCCTTAACAACCCCCTTAGTAACCCCCTTAGCAACCACCCCTTAGCAACCCCCCCTTAGCAACCCCCTTAGCAACCCCCTTAGTAACCCCCCCTTAGCAACCCCCCCTTAGCAACCCCCTTAGCAACCCCCTTAGCAACCACCCCTTAGCAACCCCCCCCTTAGCAACCCCCCCTTAGAAACCCCCTTAGCAACCCTCCCTCCCCAGCAACCCCCTTAGCAACCCCCTTAGCAACCCCCCCCCTCCCCGGCAACCCCCTTAGCAACCCCCTTAGCAACGCCCTTAGCAACCCCCTTAGCAACCCCCTTAGCAACCCCCGCTCTCTCACCCGGTCGCTCTCGTGTTGGGCTTCGTGCGCCCGGCGCATCCTCTCCGTCTCCATGGCGACGTCGGAGACTTCGCGCTGGGCAAGGGCCAACCGCTCGGCCAGCGACACCTTCTCAGCCTCCTTCAGGGACAGCGCCTGCACCGACGGACAAGAGGGTGGGGTTCACGACGGCCGGGTGGGTGGGTGGGTGGGTGGGTGAGTGGGTGACTGAGTGAGTGGGTGAGTGAGTGGGTGGGTGGGTGAGTGGGTGGGTGGGTGGGTGAGTGAGTGGGTGGGTGGGTGAGTGGGTGAGTGAGTGGGTGGGTGAGTGAGTGGGTGGGTGGGTGAGTGGGTGGGTGGGTGGGTGAGTGGGTGACTGAGTGAGTGGGTGAGTGAGTGGGTGGGTGAGTGAGTGGGTGGGTGGGTGAGTGGGTGGGTGGGTGGGTGAGTGGGTGACTGAGTGAGTGGGTGAGTGAGTGGGTGGGTGAGTGAGTGGGTGGGTGAGTGAGTGGGTGGGTGGGTGGGTGAGTGGGTGACTGAGTGAGTGGGTGAGTGATTGGGTGGGTGAGTGGGTGAGTGAGTTACTGAGTGAGTGAGTGACCGAGTGAGTGGGTGAGTGGGTGGGTGGGTGAGTGGGTGACTGAGTGAGTGGGTGAGTGAGTGGGTGGGTGGGTGAGTGGATGGGTGGATGAATGGGTGAGTGAGTGACTGACTGAGTGACTGAGTGAGTGAGTGACTGACTGAGTGAGTGACTGAGTGAGTGGGTGAGTGAGTGGGTGAATGGATGAGTGAGTGAGTGGGTAGGTGACTGAGTGGGTGAGTGACTGACTGAGTGACTGACTGACTGAGTGAATGACTGAGTGACTGACTGACTGAGTGACTGACTGAGTGACCGACTGACTGACTGACCGACTGACTGAGTGACTGACTGAGTGACTGAGTGAGTGACTGACTGAGTGACTGACTGACTGAGTGGGTGACTGAGTGACTGAGTGAGTGACTGACTGAGTGACTGACTGAGTGGGTGACTGAGTGACTGAGTGAGTGACTGACTGACTGAGTGACTGAGTGACTGACTGAGTGACTGACTGACCGAGTGACTGACCGACTGACTGACTGAGTGACTGACTGACTGACCGACTGACTGAATGACTGAGTGACTGACTGACCGACTGACTGAATGACTGACTGACTGACTGACTGACTAACTAACTGACTGACTGAGTGACTGATTGAGTAACTGACTGAGTGACTGACTGACCGACTAACTGAATGACTGACTAACTAACTGACTGACCGACTGACTAACTGACTGACCGACTGACTGACTGACTGACTGACTGACGTGACCGACTGACTGACCGACTGACTAACTGACTGACTGACCTGCTGCTTGTCCTCCTCCGCCGCGATGAGCGCCGCGTCGTGCTGCTGCTGCGCCTGGCTCAGGCTGTGCGCCAGGCGCGCCGTGTCAGCCTCAAGCCGGCAGGCGAGGGCATCACGCTCGATGCAGGCGGCACGCACAGCATCCACCCGCAGCGTCTCCAGCTCCTGAATCATCGCCTCCTGATGGTGGGGGGGGGTGGGGGGGGGGGGGTTGTGGGGGTGGTGGGGGGTGGTGGGCGGGTGGGTGGGGGGTGGTGGGGGGGGAGAGAGAGACGTGGGGGGGGGGGAGGTGGAGAGAGACACGGGGGGATTAACACAAACCCCACTTTTCACCGACTCTCCCCCCCACCACTCTCCCCACCACTCTCCCCACCACTGTCCCCACCCACTACTCCCACCACTCTCCCCACCACTCCACCCACCACTCTCCCCACCACCCTCCCCACCACTCTCCCCACCACTCTCCCCCCCCCACCACTCTCCCCACCACTCTCCCCACTCACTCACCCACCCACCCACTCACTCACCCATTCACTCACCCACCCCCCCCCACCACCCCCCCCCCCCACCACTCACCCACCCACCCACTCACCCACCCACCACTCACCCACCCACTCACTCACCAACCCACTCACCCACCCACCCACTCACCCACCCACTCACTCACTCACTCACCCACTCACCCACCCACCCACCCACCCACTCACCCACCCACCCACTCACTCACCCACTCACCCACTCACCCACCCACCCACCCACTCACCCACTCACCCACCCACTCACCCACCCACTCACCCACCCATTCACCCACCCACCCACCCACTCACCCACCCACCCACTCACTCAACAAACCACTCACCCACCCACTCACCAACCCACCCACCCACAAACCCACCCACCCACCCACTCACCCCACCCACCCACTCACTCACTCACCCACCCACTCACCAACCCACTCACCC
>NW_027620538.1:0-16378 GCF_964198595.1 Lampetra fluviatilis | reverse complement strand
GAGTGAGTGCCTGTGTGTGAGTGTGTGTGCTTGTGAATGAGTGCGTGTGTGAGTGCGTGTGACTCTGTGTGTGTGTGAGTGAGTGTGTGTGCTTGTGAATGAGTGCGTGTGTGAGTGCGTGTGACTGTGTGTGTGTGAGTGCCTGTGTGTGAGTGTGTGTGTGAGCGTGCGAGAGGCGTCTACTGTAACGCGAGCGCCGTCTCCCCGCGCCGCATCTCGCCTGCCTCCCGCGGGCGAGCGTCTCGGTGCTCCGGTTACCCCGGCAACCAGGTGGACCGGGTTGCCCGGCAACTGACACGGTTGCCCTGGCAACATTTACAGTTTCCTGGCAACCAAATTGAGCAGTTGCCTGGCAGTCGGGTGCGTGCAGTCGCTCACAGTAGTTTGATTTTATTGATGATTTATTTTTTAGTTTATAGGTTTTTTTTAATTATTATAAAAATGTTTTGAGTGTTATAGTCTTCTTGTGTTTCCCCTCTTGTGTTCTTTTAGTGCAGCCGCTCCCCCCGCCCCCCTCCCCCCCCCCCCCCACCGCGTAATGGGGGGCAGGGGAGGGGGGGGCAATGTGGGGAGAGAGGAGAGGGGGGCGGCTCTTGTGTCAACTGCAATAAGAGGCGGCTTTTTTGTAAAGGTGTGCGCAGGTGTGTACACGTGTGTACAGTTACGCGATTCACCCCTAACGGTTTTACAATAAAAACGATGACCCCCGTTCCCTAACGCCAATGTCTCCACCGTGTGTTCACTCCCTCGCTGCACCCCAACAAAGATAAAGGTCCCCCGTATAGCCTGTAACCGACTGTTGAAGCAAGTGCTGTTTGGGAGTAGCACCTATAAAGGCCTGCACGATGGGGGTGGGTGGCCAGCACCACGCCCTCCTGGCCACCTTTGTCTCCCCAGTGGCGATGGTTACACACAGCACCAGGTATTCATTTGAGGCCGGGTCGACCTAGGGGAGGCTCAGAACCGGTTCAGATAATCGTCACTGTTGTTGGCCGTGAGCGGGAATAGAACTCGGGTCACTGGGTTTATAGCGCAGCTTAGTGCTAACCACTACACCGGGTACACACGCACTCATGCACGTGTGTACGTATGTTGCACCGTCCGTGTGTGTGTACGCACCGTATAGGAAGTGTTTTGTGTGTACAGGGACTCCTCGAGTTAGAAATATTCGACTTACGAACTTTCAGAGATACGAACAAACCTGGTCCGTTATGTCCAATTGCCTGTTTGGACCGAGCGTCGTAAGTTCAACCGACATGCAATAGATGGCGGTGGTGGCGGCATCTACATCTGCAGAATATGAAGAACCAGTGGCATCTACATCTGCAGAATATGAAGAACCAGTGGCATCTACATCTGCAGAACATAACCAGTGGCATCAACAGGAAATCATACAAATTTTTAAGCCATTCCCCGTACTTAGTGTACATGTCGTACAACGCGTTTGGAATCTACTTGAGTAAAGTTGGGACTTACGAATAAATCGATTTGCGAACAGAGCTTTGGAACCAAACTCTTTCGAAAAATGTCCCTGTACACCATTTATGTGGGGCGTGCGTGCTGGGGTGCAGTGATTGGCGCGCTGCGCTCCGAACCTGGCAACCCGAGTTCGATTCCCGCTCACGGCCAACACCAGTGACTATTATTTGAACCGGTGCTGGGCCTCCCCTGGGTAGACTCGGCCTCAAATGAGTTCCTGGTGCGCTGTCTAGTAAACATCGCCACTGGGGAGACAAAGGCGCGGGCCAGGCCACCCGGTCCTTCGTGTCGTGCCCAAAAAAGAATTGAGGCTCCATTGGAGAGGTCTTTGAGTGTATCTGTGTGTTCCTGCGAACGTTATCAATCACTGCACCCCATCAACTCGAATAATAGGGTGGTCGGACACAGTTACTGGAGCCGCTGTGCTGACTTGAAACATTTGGACTGGCCCTGCCTATGCTTTCATCCTGGATATAAGCAGATTGGATTGTGCGAGGAGCTGCCAAATCCCGGAAATAATTAGACATTGTCCCGTCGGTGAGCTCCTGCGGCAGGCGAGGCTGCATTGGGTGTGTCACGTCGCCGCATGCACGGCCACCGCATGCCCGGCCACCGCATGCCCAGCCACCGCATGCCCGCCCACTGCATGCCCGGCCACCGCATGCCCGGCCACCGCATGCCCCGGCCACCGCATGCCCAGCCACCGCATGCCCCAGCCACCGCATGCCCCAGCCACCGCTTGCCCAGTCACCGCATGCCCGGCCACCGCATGCCCGGCCACCGCATGCCCAGCCACCGCATGCCCGGCCACTGCATGCCCGGCCACCGCATGCCCGGCCACCGCATGCCCCGGCCACCGCATGCCCAGCCACCGCATGCCCGGCCACTGCATGCCCGGCCACCGCATGCCCGGCCACCGCATGCCCCGGCCACCGCATGCCCAGCCACCGCATGCCCCAGCCACCGCTTGCCCAGTCACCGCATGCCCGGCCACCGCATGCCCAAGCATCTTCTGTCCGGCCGGATAGAGGGGTCTAAAACTGGTGAACCACGGGCTGGAGAAGAGATGGAGCTGATGCGGTACAGAAGGATGTGGAGCCGAGTGGACTTGCTGATGACGGGTACCAGCCGTGTCAAGATCGCCCTCTGTGGAGGAGGGGACTCGTGATGGACGCTACGGGGCAGTTGGAGGCCGCCGTCCTCCCAGTAATGGCAATAAGCGGAGCGCTGGGTGGCTAAACCCCATCGATGTCTGCTTTTTTTTCGTCTTTAGTTTGCTGTCCTTCCCCTTGCACCTCTGATTAGCACGGTTGGCTACGTACGGTGTGAAAGAAGTTCAGCACACATACACATTGCCAGGGTTTGGGGAGCACACAGGTGGTGAATCTGCCCGTCATCTCAGTCGGTCATCCCATGGCACCTCGGCCTGTCCCGTGACCTCCTGCCGGCAGCCGGAGCCTTGGAACTTGTCCCACGGACGCAGAGTGCACCTAGCCTGGCACAAACGCCGGAGACCATTGCGCAAGTCCGGCTCGGCTGTGCTCTCCCCGTAGTCGACCACGGAACCCCCAGATTTCTGGCCACCGACCTCACGGCATTTTGTTGTTGTTCAAAATCTGCCCGGTCCGCGTGGCGGCATTGCGACAGCGACGCCCGCTGTTGGCTCTGCAGGGGACGACGACGACGACGACACCGATTTGATGAATCGTCTCTGCGGCGCTGACGATGACTTTGGCCCGGCGATGATTGCTGGCGCGAGCGGCTCGTGTCTGGCCGAAGGTGACGGAGACGGAATGGAAGTCGAGCAGACGCACGCTGGCATCGTGACGCGACCCACGGAGAATTGATGGGGAGATGGGGAGGGGCAGGGAGAGGGAGATGGGGGGGGGGGACGGGGAGAGTGGGGGTATGGGGGGGAGGTGGGAGAGAGAGGGGAGGGAGAGGGGGGGGGAGATGGGGGGGACGGGGAGAGTGGGGGTATGGGGGGGGGAGAGAGAGGGGAGGGAGAGGGGGGGGGGAGATGGGGGGGACGGGGAGAGTGGGGGTATGGGGGGGGGAGGTGGGAGAGAGAGGGGAGGGAGAGGGGGGGGGAGATGGGGGGGGGCGGGGAGAGTGGGAGTATGGGGGGGGGGAGGTGGGAGAGAGAGGGGAGGGAGAGGGGGGGGAGATGGGGGGGGACGGGGAGAGTGGGGGTATGGGGGAGGGGGGAGAGAGAGGGGAGGGAGAGGGGTGGGGAGATGGGGGGGACGGGGAGAGTGGGGGTATGGGGGGGGGAGGTGGGAGAGAGAGGGGAGGGAGAGGGGGGGGGAGATGGGGGGGGCGGGGAGAGTGGGAGTATGGGGGGGGGGAGGTGGGAGAGAGAGGGGAGGGAGAGGGGGGGGAGATGGGGGGGGACGGGGAGAGTGGGGGTATGGGGGGGGGAGGTGGGAGAGAGAGGGGAGGGAGAGGGGGGGGAGATGGGGGGGACGGGGAGAGTGGGGGTATGGGGGAGGGGGGAGAGAGAGGGGAGGGAGAGGGGGGGGGGAGATGGGGGGGACGGGGAGAGTGGGGGTATGGGGGAGGGGGGAGAGAGAGGGGAGGGAGAGGGGGGGGGAGATGGGGGGGACGGGGAGAGTGGGGGTATGGGGGGGGGAGGTGGGAGAGAGAGGGGAGGGAGAGGGGGGGGAGATGGGGGGGACGGGGAGAGTGGGGGTATGGGGGAGGGGGGGAGAGAGAGGGGGAGGGAGAGGGGGGGGGAGATGGGGGGGACGGGGGAGGAGTGGGGGTATGGGGGAGGGGGGAGAGAGAGGGGAGGGAGAGGGGGGGGAGATGGGGGGGACGGGGAGAGTGGGGGTATGGGGGGGGGAGGTGGGAGAGAGAGGGGAGGGAGAGGGGGGGGGGAGATGGGGGGGACGGGGAGAGTGGGGGTATGGGGGGGGAGGTGGGAGAGAGAGGGGAGGGAGAGGGGGGGGGAGATGGGGGGGGGCGGGGAGAGTGGGGGTATGGGGGGGGGGAGGTGGGAGAGAGAGGGGAGGGAGAGGGGGGGGAGATGGGGGGGGACGGGGAGAGTGGGGGTATGGGGGGGGAGGTGGGAGAGAGAGGGGAGGGAGAGGGGGGGGAGATGGGGGGGACGGGGAGAGTGGGGGTATGGGGGGGAGGTGGGAGAGAGAGGGGAGGGAGAGGGGGGGGAGATGGGGGGGACGGGGAGAGTGGGGGTATGGGGGGGGGAGGTGGGAGAGAGAGGGGAGGGAGAGGGGGTGGGGAGATGGGGGGGACGGGGAGAGTGGGGGTATGGGGGGGGGAGGTGGGAGAGAGAGGGGAGGGAGAGGGGTGGGGAGATGGGGGGGACGGGGAGAGTGGGGGTATGGGGGGGGAGAGAGAGGGGAGGGAGAGGGGTGGGGGGAGACGGCGGCGAGAGGGAGACGGGAGGATGCATCGAGGGGGAGAAGGGAGATGGGAGGGAGAGAGAGAGGACATGGAGGGGGAGTGATGGGAGATTATAGGGGAAGGGAGATGAGAGACGAGGGGGGTGAGAGGGAGGGAGGTGGAGTTGAGAGGGAAAATTGGAGGGGGTGGGGAGAGTGGAGATAGAGGGAGAGAGGGGAGATGGAGGGAGGGAGGAGATGGGAGGGGGGAGATGGAGGGAGGGAGGAGATGGA
Source organism: Lampetra fluviatilis (assembly GCF_964198595.1). Classification (NCBI taxonomy): domain Eukaryota; kingdom Metazoa; phylum Chordata; class Hyperoartia; order Petromyzontiformes; family Petromyzontidae; genus Lampetra; species Lampetra fluviatilis. Next base: position 11,261 of record NW_027620538.1, on the reverse strand, counting down.
GGGAGGGAGGAGATGGGAGGGACAGGAGGTGAGGGGTGGACGTTGGCGAGAGGCAGACGGGAGGGAGAGCGGGCCTGTGGTGTTTCCGCGGGGGTCCGTTAACGAGGGAGGGGGCAGGGGGGGGGCTTGCGACTGTCAGATTAAAAATCCCTCTTGGGGGGAGGGGTACGTTAATGTGATGGTTGGGAGCGGTGGCGCAACGGTTAGCGCTGCGATTCGCTACGAACGCGGCGCACCCGAGTTCGATTCCCGCTCACGGTCAACACCGACCGGTGGCGATTATCCGAGCCGGTCCTGGGCCTCCTCCTCTAGGTCGACTTGGCCTCAAATGAGTACCTGGTGCGGTGTAAAAAAAATTGCCACTAGGGAGTCAAAGGCGGCCGGGATGTGGTGTTGGTCACCCACCCCCTCGTGTACCGTGTCGGTCTTCATAGGTGCTCGCTAACGGCACTTGCCCCAACAGTCTGTTACAGGCTACACGGGGGATCTTTGTCTTTGTTTTGTGTGTAATTGGGAGCGACAGTGCTGTGGTGAGCGCACCGCGCTACGAAGCCGGCGACCCCAAAACGATTCACGCTCACGGCCAACATCAGTGGCGAATACATAAAGCGATGCCTTGGCAAGTCCCCTAGGTCGACTCAGCCTTACACAAGGACGTGGCACTGTGTGTAGGCATCAGCACTGGGGAGACAAAAGCGGCCGGGCGTGTGTCGTGTCGGCCTTAATAGGTGCTCGCAAACACCACTTTGCCCCAACAGTCTGTTAAGGTTATACGGGAGATCTTCATATGTGTGTATGTAACGGTGTGTGTGTGTGACGGACGAAGCCTGATTGCGGCTGCTGCTGATGATTCCTGCTGATGATCATGCTGCTGATGATACTGGTACCTGCCGATGCTGCTTATGATGCTGCTGCTGGCTGATGCTGCTGTTGATGTTGGTGATCATGCTGCTGATGATGATCATGCTGCTGATGATGATACTGGTACCTGCCGATGCTGCTGCTTATGATGTTGCTGCTGGCTGATACTGCTGTTGCTGCGGCTGATGATCATGCTGCTGCTGCTGCTGATACTGCTGCGGATGACGATCCTGCTGCTGATGCTGCTGCTTATGATGATAATCCACACGGATGTCTCCGCGGACCAATCAGGATATCGGAACTGCGCGTGTCGTCATCATCCCCGTCCATCATCAAACTCCCTGCACCCCTCACCCCGCCCGCCCGCCACGGCATCGTGACCGTGACGGCCGCTCTGGGGGCGAGAGAAGCAGCAGGGAGAGGAGAAGGCAGAGGGAGGAGGAGGAGGAGGCAGAGGGAGGAGGAGGAGGAGACAGAGGGAGGAGGAGGAGGAGGCCGAGAGAACAGAAACATCATAGAGAGAGAGACGCGCACGCACGCACGGACGAGTGACAGAGAGCAAGGGAGGGAAGACAGACAGAGGAGGAGAGAGAGAGAACACGGGAGGAGGAGGAGGTGCAGGTGAGTTCACATCTGTCCTGCTCCGGTCCCCAGCCGAGCCGAGCCGGATCACACAACGGGTGGAGGAGACCCCGGGAGATTTTGCAATTCCGACTGTGGCCACGCTGATGATGATGCTGCTGCTGTTGTTGTTGTGGTTTGGTGTCGTTGTGGTGGAGAAAATAATGGTGGTAGTGATTGTGTTGTTGTGTTGTGGTGGCGATGATGGTGATGATGATAGCGATGGTAGTGATGGTGGTAATGATGTTGATGGTGGTAGTGGTATAGCTCCTGACGGTGGTTGTGGTGGTAATTGTGGTGGTGGTGGTGATGGTAATGCCGTGGTTGCGATGATGATGGCAGTGATGGTGATATGTCAATGGGGAGAATGAAGCCGCAGTGATTGTGTTGTGATGTGGTGATGGTTGTAGTGATGGTGGTTGTGATGGGTTTGCTCGTGATGACGGCGCTAATGATGGCAGTGATGGTGGTGGGTCGTGATGGCGATGTCGCGGTGTTACTGTCGCCTCCATCGTCCCCCATCACGCCTCCATCACTCCGCCATCACCTGCCATCACTAGCCCCATCACCTGCCATCACTAGCCCCATCACCTGCCATCACTAGCCCCATCACCCCCATCACCCCCCCCCCATCACCTTCCATCACTAGCCCCATCACCCCCCATAACCCCCCCATCACCTGCCATCACTAGCCCCATCACCCCCCATCACCCCTCCATCACCTGCCATCACTAGCCCCATCACCCCCCATCACCCCCCCCATCACCTGCCATCACTAGCCCCATCACCCCCATCACCCCCCCCCCATCACCTGCCATCACTAGCCCCATCATCCACCATCACCCCTCCATCACCTGCCATCACTAGCCCCATCATCCACCATCACCCCCCCATCACCTGCCATCACTAGCCCCATCATCACCCATCACTCCTCCATCACCTGCCGTCACTAGCCCCATCACCCCCCATGACCCCCCCCCATCACCTGCCATCACTAGCCCCATCATCCACCATCACCCCTCCATCACCTGCCATCACTAGCCCCATCACCCCCATCACCCCCCCCCCATCACCTGCCATCACTAGCCCCATCGCCCCCATCACCCCCCCCCCCCCATCACCTGCCATCACTAGCCCCATCATCCACCATCACCCCTCCATCACCTGCCATCACTAGCCCCATCACCCCCATCACCCCTCCATCACCTGCCATCACTAGCCCCATCACCCCCCATCACCACCCCCCATAACCTGCCATCACTAGCCCCATCACCCCCCATGACTCCTCCATCACCTGCCATCACTAGCCCAATCACCCCCATCACCACCTCTCCATCACCTGCCATCACTAGCTCCATCACGCCCTATCACTCCTCCATCACCTGCCATCACCTGCCATCACTAGCCCCATCACCCCCCATCACCCCTCCATCACCTGTCATCACTAGCCCCATCACCCCCATCACCCCTCCATCACCTGCCATCACTAGCTCCATCACCCCCCATCACCCCTCCATCACCTGCCATCACTAGCCCCATCACCCCCCATCACCTACCATCACCTGCCATCACTAGCCCCATCACCCCCATCATCCTCCATCACCTGCCATCACTAGCCCCATCACCCCCCCCCCCCATCACTCCCCCATCACCTGCCATCACTAGCCCCATCACCCCCCATCACCCTCCATCACCTGCCATCACTAGCCCCATCACCCCCCCCATCACTCCCCCATCACCTGCCATCACTAGCCCCATCACCCCCATCACCCTCCATCACCTGCCATCACTAGCCCCATCACCCCCCATCACCCCCCCCCCCATCACCTGCCATCACTAGCCCCATCACCCCCATCACCCCCCCCCATCACCTGCCATCACTAGCCCCATCATCCACCATCACCCCTCCATCACCTGCCATCACTAGCCCCATCATCCACCATCACCCCCCCATCACCTGCCGTCACTAGCCCCATCACCCCCATGACCCCCCCCCCCCCCATCACCTGCCATCACTAGCCCCATCATCCACCATCACCCCTCCATCACCTGCCATCACTAGCCCCATCACCCCCATCACCCCCCCCCCATCACCTGCCATCACTAGCCCCATCGCCCCCATCACCCCCCCCCCCATCACCTGCCATCACTAGCCCCATCATCCACCATCACCCCTCCATCACCTGCCATCACTAGCCCCATCACCCCCATCACCCCTCCATCACCTGCCATTTCTAGCCCCATCACCCCCCATCACCACCCCCCATAACCTGCCATCACTAGCCCCATCACCCCCCATGACTCCTCCATCACCTGCCATCACTAGCCCAATCACCCCCATCACCACCTCTCCATCACCTGCCATCACTAGCTCCATCACGCCCTATCACTCCTCCATCACCTGCCATCACCTGCCATCACTAGCCCCATCACCCCCCATCACCCCTCCATCACCTGTCATCACTAGCCCCATCACCCCCATCACCCCTCCATCACCTGCCATCACTAGCTCCATCACCCCCCATCACCCCTCCATCACCTGCCATCACTAGCCCCATCACCCCCCATCACCTACCATCACCTGCCATCACTAGCCCCATCACCCCCATCATCCTCCATCACCTGCCATCACTAGCCCCATCACCCCCCCCCCCCATCACTCCCCCATCACCTGCCATCACTAGCCCCATCACCCCCCCCCCCCATCACTCCCCCATCACCTGCCATCACTAGCCCCATCACCCCCATCACCCTCCATCACCTGCCATCACTAGCCCCATCACCCCCCCCATCACTCCCCCATCACCTGCCATCACTAGCCCCATCACCCCCATCACCCTCCATCACCTGCCATCACTAGCCCCATCACCCCCCATCACCCCCCCCCCCCATCACCTGCCATCACTAGCCCCATCACCCCCATCACCCCCCCCCATCACCTGCCATCACTAGCCCCATCATCCACCATCACCCCTCCATCACCTGCCATCACTAGCCCCATCATCCACCATCACCCCCCCATCACCTGCCGTCACTAGCCCCATCACCCCCATGACCCCCCCCCCCCCATCACCTGCCATCACTAGCCCCATCATCCACCATCACCCCTCCATCACCTGCCATCACTAGCCCCATCACCCCCATCACCCCCCCCCATCACCTGCCATCACTAGCCCCATCGCCCCCATCACCCCCCCCCCCATCACCTGCCATCACTAGCCCCATCATCCACCATCACCCCTCCATCACCTGCCATCACTAGCCCCATCACCCCCATCACCCCTCCATCACCTGCCATTTCTAGCCCCATCACCCCCCATCACCACCCCCCATAACCTGCCATCACTAGCCCCATCACCCCCCATGACTCCTCCATCACCTGCCATCACTAGCCCAATCACCCCCATCACCACCTCTCCATCACCTGCCATCACTAGCTCCATCACGCCCTATCACTCCTCCATCACCTGCCATCACCTGCCATCACTAGCCCCATCACCCCCCATCACCCCTCCATCACCTGTCATCACTAGCCCCATCACCCCCATCACCCCTCCATCACCTGCCATCACTAGCTCCATCACCCCCCATCACCCCTCCATCACCTGCCATCACTAGCCCCATCACCCCCCATCACCTACCATCACCTGCCATCACTAGCCCCATCACCCCCATCATCCTCCATCACCTGCCATCACTAGCCCCATCACCCCCCCCCCCCATCACTCCCCCATCACCTGCCATCACTAGCCCCATCACCCCCATCACCCTCCATCACCTGCCATCACTAGCCCCATCACCCCCCCATCACTCCCCCATCACCTGCCATCACTAGCCCCATCACCCCCATCACCCTCCATCACCTGCCATCACTAGCCCCATCACCCCCCATCACCCCCCCCCCCATCACCTGCCATCACTAGCCCCATCACCCCCGATCACCCCTCCATCACCTGCCATCACTAGCCCCATCACCCCCCATCACCCCTCCATCACCTGCCATCACTAGTCCCATCACCCCCATCACCCCTCCATCACCTGCCATCACTAGTCCAATCACCCCCATCACCCCTCCATCACCTGCCATCACTAGCCCCATCACCCCTCCATCACCTGCCATCACTAGCCCCATCACCCCTCCATCACCTGCCATCACTAGCCCATCATCCCCCATCACGTCCCTCGTCTCAGCGTTAGGATCACGAGAGGGGATGGGTTCAGAGATCGAGAGGGGATAGGGGTAGGGAGAGACGCCTAATTTGTCTCCCACACACGTGGTACGCATGGCGTGCGTGTGTGTGTGTCGAACATTGGGGAGACAAACGGGGGGGGGGTGGGGTAGGAGCGACGCTCACAACAACGAGCGGAGCGCCGGGTGGCTAAAGCACAGCAAGTTGGCACAGTAGGTGGCACAGGTGGTGCATCAGCCAGTCGTCTCAGTCAGTCGACCCGTGGCACCTGCTGGGTCTGCCCCGTGACCTCGTGCCAGCGGGCGTTCGACACTTCACGTGGCCTCAAGGTGCACATGGCCTGGCACAAGCGTCGTGGTGTCACGTCACCGCCACTAAGTGGCGAATGGCGGTTGTTGTTGGGGAGACAAAGGCGGCCGGGCGTGGTGTATTGACCACACCAACCTCTCATTTGCCATAGGCGCTGCTGCTGCTCGGTCACAGCACTTGCCCCAACAGTCTGTTAAAGGCTATACGGGGGATCTGTGTCTTGTAGTGCGTGTGTGGTGTGTGTATCAAAGTGCACCTAGCCTGGTACAAGCGCTGTGGTGACGTCACCGTCAGACTGTCGATTGGCGGCTGTTGTGTATAGTGTACGGTTTGTCCAGTGTACTGTATCGTGAACGTGTGTATGGTGTGTGGTGTCTATGTGCGTATGGTATGCATGTGTGGCGTGTATAGTGTATGGTACGTCCGTGTTAAGTGATTAGTGTCTGTGTGTGTACTGCATTGTGTTTGTATATCGAGTAATACTCCGATTGACATATTCCCCTTTTTAAATCCTTTATATTAAGTTCGCTTGCTTGCTTAGGACCGTGCAAATCTTTCGGTCGTTTTTTAACCCACTTCCCGTGATCCAATCGAGCTGACATTTTCCACACAGACTCGTTGTGCGTGACAATGAATGTTCGTGAAAAATGTTTCCAAAATTTTTCACTTTTTAGGACAAAAATATGATATTTAATTACCAATTGCTTAATGGTGCAATGCAATCATCTGACCCATAGGTGGCAGCCATCTCAAGCCAGAGGACGAGAGGACTCTAGCCGCCACGCATATAAAGGATTTAGAGTGAAAAACTTTCGTTTTCACGGGTTATACTTGTTACGTTGTTTCGCAAGCACCTCGTCACTTTATCAACGTCGCGAGCTCGAGCTGCGTCGCCTCAACCCGCACACGCGCACGACGCTGACGGCAGCGTCGTGCGTTCCTCCCTCGGTCCCCGTCGCTTCTCAGCCTTCACCACCAACACCACCACCACTACTACTACTACCACCACTACTACCACCACTACTACCACTACTACCACTACTACTACTATTACCACCACCACCCACTACTACTACCACCACTACTACCACCACCCACTACTACCACCACCACCACCACCATTACCACTACTACCACCACCCACCACCACCACCACCACCACCCACCACCACCACCCACCACCCACCACCACCACTACCACCCCCACCCACCACTACTACCACCACCACCACCCACCACCACCCACCACCACCACCACCCACCACTACCACCCACCACCACCCACCACTACCGCCCACCACTACTACCACCACCACCACCCACCACCACTACTACCACCACCCACCACCCACCACTACTACTACCACCACCACCACCACCACCCACCACCACCCACCACCACTACCACCACCACCACCCACCACCACCACCCACCACCACCCACCACCACCACCCACCACCACCACCCACCACCACCCACCACCACCACCACTACCACCCACCACCACCACCACTACTACCACCACCACCACCCACCACCACCACCACCACCACCACCCACCACCACCACCACCCACCACCACCCACCACCACCCACCACCCACCACCACCACCCACCACCACCACCACCACCCACCACCACTACTACCACCACCACCACCACCCACCACCACCACCCACCACCACCACCACCACCCACCACCACCCACCACCCACCACCACCACCCACCACCACTACCACCACCACCACCCACCACCACCACCCACCAGCACCACCACCACCACTACCCACCACCACCACCACTAACTACTACCACCACCACCACCACCACCCACCACCACCACCACCCACCACCACCACCACCACCACTACTACCACCACCACCACCACTACTACCACCACCACCACCCACCACCACCACCCACCACCACCACCACCCACCACCACCCACCACCCACCACCACCACCACCACCCACCACCACTACCACCACCACCACCACCACCACCCACCAGCACCACCACCACCACTACTACCACCACCACCACCACCACCACCACCCACCACCACCACCACCACCCACCACCACCACCACCCACCACCACCACCCACCACCACCACCCACCACCACCCACCACCACCCACCACCACCACCCACCACCACCACCACCCACCACCACCCACCACCACCACCCACCACCACCCACCACCACCACCCACCACCACCCACCACCACCACCACCACCCACCACCACCACCACCCACCAGCACCACCACCACCACCCACCAGCACCACCACCACCACCACCCACCAGCACCACCACCACCACCCCTATTAAATCGCTTCGACGAATGACGTCGTTTCGACATTCGTCGTCATCGTCTCGCACCTTTCAGGAAAACATCCCGGCGTGCACCTGGGCAATGGCGGAGCCAGGATCTTCAGGTAGTGGGGGGGGTAACCCCTCCAGCAATGAAACATGATAGAGGAGTTGTTAGTAAGTGAGTTGTTAGTAAGTAAGGACTTGTCCCTTGCTTTTTATTCGACGCGTGTGCGGCGATGGCGCATCCATCAATCGAGCGTCGAATTCGAACCGCGTCGTGTGATCGGCATCGCGCTCGCTGAAGGTGAATGCCTTCAGGGAAGTCGTGTACTGGATACGCAACTGCGCACAATTCTGAGTCACTTATAACCGCTTTGCCATTACTTATTGCCAATTATGGACTCAGACTATTGTCCCATCATCTCATAATATACTACACAGTGGCAGTCGCAAAATGCCGCTTTATTACTAACAAACCCCAATAATCCGATCGAAATTAGCGGTTTCGATCGGATCATGTGGGGGCGGGGGAGGCTTTCGTCCCACAATATTTCGCACCCCCGGTTAGCACGGATGGCTGCGTACGGTGCGAAAGAAGTTCAACACACACACAACTGATATAATAATCGCAGTAATTGAACACACACTATTTTTATTTTACCAGGTAAGGCCCACTGAGCTGACCAGCTATTTTTCAGAAGCTACCTGGCCACAAATGGATAGCTCAACAAAGTAGCGTATCGCATGGACACTCATAGCGGCATGTTTATAAATGTGGAGGGAAAACCCGGAGAAAAATCCACGCTACCACGGGGAGAGAGAGACACACACACAAACTCCAAATATACAGCAGCAGGCGTCAGGGTCGGGATCGAACCCACGACCTCCTGTACACCAGGCGAGGTAGTTAACATCTCATAGCCACCGTGATGATGTTGAGAGAGAGACACGCAAACTTCAAATATACAGCAGCAGGCGTCAGGGTCGGGATCGAACCCACGGCCTCCTGCACACCAGGCGAGGTAGTTAACATCTCCTAGCCACCGTGATGATGTTGAGAGAGAGACACGCAAACTTCAAATATACAGCAGCAGGCGTCAGGGTCGGGATCGAACCCACGACCTCCTGTACACCAGGCGAGGTAGTTAACATCTCCTAGCCACCGTGATGATGATGAGAGAGAGACACGCAAACTCCAAATTTACAGCAGCAGACGTCAGGGTCGGGATCGAACCCACGACCTCCTGTATACTCGACGAGGTAGTTAACATCTCGCCACATACCAGGTACTCACACAACTCAAACACTCGCTACCTTGAAGAGCCCTTGCCGTTTCAGGAGAGCCCTCCTCCACCGGGCTGCTTGGCCAATCCCCGTGGGAGGACAAGCACGTGACACTTAAAAAGCTCCGGGTCGCACAGATCGAGTCAAGAATCCGTAGTCGCTGTGCCGACCGACATTTACCTGGCCCACCTGGCCGGCAGCCACAAGCCTGTAGCACCTGACAAAGGACAAATAGTTCACTGCTTTAGCCAACCGGTGTGTTGAAGCGTGAAACCACAACATTTTACAACCAGTGGGCTAAAGCAGTGAACTATTTGTCTTTTGTCAACGTGACACTTTTTTACTGATTGGCCGTGTCGGGTGGTGGAGGGTTACGACACATTTATAAATAACGCGATCGAAACCCAAAATCGTTCATTATGAATGATATTGGTCGCGAAAGCCTCACACGTGTTAAACTGTAGCAGCTGGCCTGCCCGAGCAGGTCCCGTCTGAAGCGATAACCAGCCTCGAACCTGCTCACCTTGTACAGTCAGTACCTTTTTAAATCCTTTATATTAAGTTCGCTTGCTTGCTTGCTTAGGACCGTGCACATCTTTCGGTCGTTTTTTAACCCACTTCCCGTGATCCAATCGAGCTGACATTTTCCACACAGACTCGTTGTGCGTGACAATTAATATTCGTGAAAATTTTTTTCCAAGATTTTTCACTTTTTAGGACAAAAATATTATATTAATTACCAATTGCTTAATGGTGGCAGGCAATCACCTGACCCATAGGTGGCAGCCATCTCAAGCCAGAGGACGAGAGGACTCTAGCCGCCACGCATATAAAGGATTTAGAGTGAAAAACTTTGTTTTTACGGGTTATACTTGTTAGGGATGTTTTCAAGTTGGTTTTGTGAGTGAATAAATCGAGTGGGCGAATCGTTGGGGTGGGTGGGTGAATGAGTGGGTGAATGAGTGGGTGAATGAGTGGGTGAATGAGTGGGTGAATGAGTGGGTGAATGAGTGGGTGAATGAGTGGGTGAATGAGTGGGTGAATGAGTGGGTGAATGAGTGGGTGAATGAGTGGGTGAATGAGTGGGTGAATGAGTGGGTGAGTAGCAAGAGTGAGTGATTGGGTGTGTGTGTATGTAGAGCTTCTTTCGCACCGTGCTAATCGGAGGTGCGGGGTGAATGATTGGGGTGGGTGAGTGGATGAGTGCGTGTGAATAAGTGTGAGATGTTAACTTCCTCGCCTGGTATACGGGAGGTCGTGGGTCCGATTCTGCCCTGACGCTGCTGTATATTTTGAATCTGCGTTTCTCCCCCCACCTTTACCCCCCCCCCCCCACCTTTATCCCTCCCCCCCCACCTTTACCCACCTTTACCCCCCCCCCCCACCTTTACCCCCCCCCAATCTTTACCCCCACACCCTTACTCCTCCATCCTGACCTCCTCCCACTTGCCCCCCACCCCACCCCCCACCCACTTACACCCCTACCCCAACCTCCCTCTTACTCCCTCCACCCCGGCCTCCCACCCCTATCCCCCTCCCCCATTAAATGCCCCTCTGCCCCCCCCCCCCGCCGACCTGCGTGTGCATGGTGCATGTTGTTTGCGTGTAACGTGGGGAGCGGTGGCGCAGCAGTTAGCGCTACGCTGCGCAACGAACCCCGGCCACCCGAGTT
>NW_027620537.1:0-30000 GCF_964198595.1 Lampetra fluviatilis | reverse complement strand
GTCTGTCTGTGTGTGTGTGTTCAGGCTGTGTGTGTTCAGGCGCTGTGTGTGTGTCTGTGTGTGTGTTCAGGCGGTGTGTGTGTGTGTCTGTGTGTCTGTCTGTCTGTGTGTTCAGGCTGTGTGTGTTCAGGCGCTGTGTGTGTGTCTGTGTGTGTGTCTGTGTGTGTGTCTGTGTGTGTGTTCAGGCGCTGTGTGTGTGTCTGTGTGTGTGTGTGTGTGTCTGTGTGTGTGTCTGTGTGTGTGTTCAGGCGCTGTGTGTGTGTCTGTGTGTGTGTGTGTCTGTGTGTCTGTCTGTGTGTGTGTCTGTGTGTGTGTTCATGCGCTGTGTGTGTGTCTGTGTGTGTGTCTGTGTGTGTTCAGGCGCTGTCTGTGTGTCTGTCTGTGTGTGTGTTCAGGTTGTGTGTGTTCAGGGCGCTGTGTGTGTGTCTGTGTGTGTGTTCAGGCGCTGTGTGTGTGTCTGTGTGTGTGTCTGTGTGTGTTCAGGCGCTGTCTGTGTGTCTGTCTGTGTGTGTGTTCAGGCTGTGTGTGTTCAGGCGCTGTGTGTGTGTCTGTGTGTGTGTTCAGGCGCTGTGTGTGTGTCTGTGTGTGTGTCTGTGTGTGTGTTGTGGTGAGGTGTGGAGGTCTCTCCGTCTCGTGAAACTCATCACGCGAGTTCGCTCCCGCAGGGGACGACTGCCCCAATTATCCCATCAACTTCCTACACGCCCCTCCTCCCCCTCCCCCCCCTCCTCCCCCTCCTCCTCCTCCCCCTCCCCCCCCTCCCCCCCCCTCCTCCCCCTCCTCCCCCTCCCCCCCCCTCCTCCCCCTCCCCCCCCTCCTCCCCTACCTCCCCCTCCTCCCCCTCCCCCCCTCCTCCCCCTCCCCCCCCCTCCTCCCCCTCCCCCCCCTCCTCCCCCTCCCCCCCCTCCTCCCCCTCCCCCCCCCTCCTCCCCTACCTCCCCCTCCCCCCCCTCCTCCCCCTCCCCCCCCCTCCTCCCCCTCCCCCCCCTCCTCCCCCTCCCCCCCCCTCCTCCCCTACCTCCCCCTCCTCCCCCTCCCCCCCTCCTCCCCTACCTCCCCCTCCCCCCCCTCCTCCCCCCTCCCCCCCTCCTCCCCCTCCCCCCCCTCCTCCCCTACCTCCCCCTCCTCCCCCTCCTCCCCCTACCCCCCCTCCTCCACAACCCCCCACGGCCCCCACCCATCCCCTCGCCAATCCCTCCAATCCCCCCATGCCCCCTCCCCTCCCATCTCCCCATCTCCCCCACAGCCCCCACCCCACCCATCTCCCCCCCGCGGCCCCCACCCCTCCCCCCTCCCCCACAGCCCCCACCCCTCCCCCCTCCCCCACAGCCCCCACCCCTCCCCCCTCCCCCACCCCCCCACAGCCCCCACCCCTCCCCCCCTCCCCCCACAGCCCCCCACCCCTCCCCCCTCCCCCCACAGCCCCCACCCCTCCCCCCTCCCCCACAGCCCCCACCCCCTCCCCCCCTCCCCCACAGCCCCCACCCCTCCCCCCCTCCCCCACAGCCCCCACCCTCGCCGTGGTGGTCCCGAGGCCTCGGCAAGGTAAGGTAAAAGTTTAAAGGTAAAAACAACGCGCCTACCTTTACCCCACCTTCTACCTTACCACCATACAATCACTCTACCCTGACCTTTTACCCTTCAGCAGGTAAGGTGAAAGGTAAAAAACAACGCGCCTACCTTCACCCCACCTTTTACCTTACCACCATACAATCACTCTACCCTACCTTTTACCCTTCAGCAGGTTAGGTCAAAGGTAAAAAACAACGAGCCTACCTTTACCCTACCCTTTACCTTACCACAATACAATCACTCTACCCTACATTTTACCCTTTATCAGGTAAGATAAAAGGTAAAAAGCAACGAGCCTACCTTTTACCCTCACCCCATACCAATTACCCGATCACAGGGTAATTACCAGGGGTACTACTACACACGGACAAGGTGTATAACGGTGCATGCTACAGGTAGATCGCTTTATTCATATAGAACACTCTCGATGATTCCAATTCTACACGCTTCTTGTTGTTGTCGTTGTCATTGTTGTTGTCGTTGTTGTCGTTGTTGTTGTTGTCATTGTTGTTGTTGTCATTGTTGTCGTTGTTGTTGTTGTCATCGTTGTTGTCGTATCCTCAAATCTTGCAACTAAAATTTTGACCCACTTCCTAATGTGGTTTTGACTGCAAACTTGGTACACTTATGTCATCCTGATGACAACACGACATTCTATCATAAAATCCTTTTTTTTTTATATAAGTTATGTTTCGGCTTGGGTCTACTTGCCCCACGCTCATCTGACGTTGCCTGTCAATCAGCAGGGCCCCTTGCGCTGTGCCTCGCCCTGGGGGCCACGTGGCCACGTGGCGCAATGGCCGCCGTGTTACTCCATCTCGTGGTGGCGATGGCCACGCGTCGTCGCTGAAGCGGCCGCTGACTCCGTTGCTTTGCGCGGCAACCCCCGGCGGACGGACGTCTGTGAACAACGAGAGCTTGACAGCTCGTCGGATTCCTCTTGCAGTAGTTATATGTATATAAATACAGCCACTCACATCTCTCGACCGGAGTTCGAACCGGTCCTGGGCCTTGCCAGGTAGCGGAGGCCTTCATCCAGCAGTGGATGATCGCCCATAGCGGCTGTTGTCAATGATAGTGGGGAGGCCTTTAACCCCAACGCACACAAACCTTACAACGAGCGCATCTCCCATCTGTTCCATCTGCATGGGGGATAGAGCGTTGCGCCCTCGCATCAGGTCGTCGTCGTTGTTGTTCACTTCGCTGGAGCAGGCAGAGAGCAGGATCGGCACCTCAGAAGGCCACAAAGTGCTTGCTGCTACTCGTTCACAGCACTTGCCCCGACAGTCTATGAAAGGCTACACGGGGGATCTGTGTCTTTGTGTGCGCGCGTGTTTGTTTTGATTTGGGTGGTAGGGGGGGTGACTGTTTCTCTGTTTGTTCCGATGCATTTCCATGGTTTTCCTTCCTGGAATGATCCCAGGGACATCGCGCGCGTCTGTGTTGACATGGGGGGGGGGGGGGGTTTACTTTGTGGCGCTGCAGTGAAACTTGAACCTCACAACAAGAAGGATTTTCCTCGAGTTCCAGTACCGATACGGGAGCCTTTCTACGTGCACTTTAATACGTGGGGGGGGGGGGGGGCTTTCGCGACCAGCTGTACCCCCTACTGTGCCAGGCTAGGTGCAGGAGGTCACGGGACAGACCCTGCAGGTGCCATGGGTTGGCTGACTGAGATGACCGGTAGATGCACCACCAGCTGTACCCCCTACTGTGCCAGGCTAGGTGCAGGAGGTCTCGGGACAGACCCAGCAGGTGCCATGGGTTGGCTGACTGAGATGACCGGTAGATGCACCACCAGCTGTACCCCCTACTGTGCCAGGCTAGGTGCAGGAGGTCTCGGGACAGACCCAGCAGGTGCCATGGGTTGGCTGACTGAGATGACCGGTAGATGCACCACCAGCTGTACCCCCTACTGTGCCAGGCTAGGTGCAGGAGGTCACGGGACAGACCCAGCAGGTGCCATGGGTTGGCTGACTGAGATGACCGGTAGATGCACCACCAGCTGTACCCCCTACTGTGCCAGGCTAGGTGCAGGAGGTCTCGGGACAGACCCAGCAGGTGCCATGGGTTGGCTGACTGAGATGACCGGTAGATGCACCACCAGCTGTACCCCCTACTGTGCCAGGCTAGGTGCAGGAGGTCTCGGGACAGACCCAGCAGGTGCCATGGGTTGGCTGACTGAGATGACCGGTAGATGCACCACCAGCTGTACCCCCTACTGTGCCAGGCTAGGTGCAGGAGGTCTCGGGACAGACCCAGCAGGTGCCATGGGTTGGCTGACTGAGATGACCGGTAGATGCACCACCAGCTGTACCCCCTACTGTGCCAGGCTAGGTGCAGGAGGTCACGGGACAGACCCAGCAGGTGCCATGGGTTGGCTGACTGAGATGACCGGTAGATGCACCACCAGCTGTACCCCCTACTGTGCCAGGCTAGGTGCAGGAGGTCACGGGACAGACCCAGCAGGTGGCATGGGTTGGCTGACTGAGATGACCGGTAGATGCACCACCAGCTGTACCCCCCCCCAACACTGTGCCAACTCGCTGTGTTTTATCCGCCCGACGCTCCGCTCGTTGTTGTGAGCGTCGCTAACCTCTCGCCCTCCGTTGTTGCCGGAGGGCGAACGCCTCCGAACTGCCCAGCAAGCTTCAGCAGCCTCCTCCACGGCTCAGCACTCGCACGCCACGCGGTGCCGCAGCTGCCAATGGGTTCTACACTCACCTCTGCTGCTGCTGCTGCAGGATGCAGATGCAAGGGTGACGGCTTGCAACGCCGCGTTCACTTGCAATCGCTGTGCCAAGGATTGCCACTCACGGATTGGCCTACTAAGTCATTCTACAGCTGACCTCGTAAGGCGCAAAGTCATTCTCTCTCGAGACACACAGGCCGATGATGATGATGAGCACAAGTAGCTACAAATGATGCTACAGACCCCGCACTTCCAAGGCCCCTCCCACCCCGCGCTAAACGCTTTCAAGATATCAATTCCGGTTCGGTGATTCTGCACCAGCTCTATTACTATAGCACTACACCGCCTTCAACTTTTACGAACGACCAGGTGTTTAAGGTGAGCGATTTCTCCTATTATCTGTCCGTATAGCGAATGAACAAATACAATTACTTTACTGTGCAAGTAAAAAAATGTGTGTTTTAATATTTAAATTAATGTTTAAATTGTCCACAACCCATGAAGCTCCACCCGCGGCCTTCTGCTGAGAGGCTCCGTTCAACGACTTCCTTGGGCTGAACAATGCATTGTGGTTCATGTCGTTACAAGATGAGAGGCACAAAGACAAAGATCCACCGTGTAGCCTTAACAGACTGTTGGGGCAAGTGCTGTTCGCTGGTAGCAGCTATGAAGGCCGGCACTGCACACGAGGGGGTGGGTGGCCAGCACCACGCCCGGCCGCCTTTGTCTCCCCAGCGACGATGATTACTACGCACCGCACCAGGTAATCATTTGATGCCGAGTCGACCTAGGGGAGGCCCAGGACCGGTTCAGATAATCGTGTTGGCCGTGAGCGGGAATCGAACTCGGATCGTGTTTGTAGCGCAGCGTGGCGCTAACCACTACACCACCACTCCCCACTCACACACACACACAGTGTGCTAACCACTACACCACCACTCCCCACTCACACACACACACAGTGTGCTAACCACTACACCACCGCTCCCCACTCACACACACACACAGTGTGCTAACCACTACACCACCGCTCCCCACTCACACACACACACAGTGTGCTAACCACTACACCACCGCTCCCCACTCACACACACACACAGTGTGCTAACCACTACACCACCGCTCCCCACTCACACACACACACAGTGTGCTAACCACTACACCACCGCTCCCCACTCACACACACACACAGTGTGCTAACCACTACACCACCGCTCCCCACTCACACACACACACAGTGTGCTAACCACTACACCACCACTCCCCACTCACACACACACACACAGTGTGCTAACCACTACACCACCACTCCCCACTCACACACACACACACAGTGTGCTAACCACTACACCACCGCTCCCCACTCACACACACACAGTGTGCTAACCACTACACCACCACTCCCCACTCACACACACACACAGTGTGCTAACCACTACACCACCGCTCCCCACTCACACACACACACAGTGTGCTAACCACTACACCACCACTCCCCACTCACACACAGTGTGCTAACCACTACACCACCACTCCCTATGTATAGAGGCATAGACACACACACGCACACGTGTGAATGACGAGAAATTGTTTTATGGATTTTCAACATTGCGATACAACACACAATGTGAGTCTATGGGTCTCTGTGCGAGTCTATGGTTCTCCGTGAGTCTATGGGTCTCTGTGTGAGTCTATGGGTCTCTGTGCGAGTCTATGGTTCTCCGTGAGTCTATGGGTCTCTGTGCGAGTCTATGGGTGTCTGTGTGAGTCTATGGGTGTCTGTGTGAGTCTATGGGTCTCTGTGTGAGTCTATGGGTCTCTGTGTGAGTCTATGGTTCTCTGTGTGAGTCTATGGATCTCCGTGAGTCTATGGGTCTCTGTGCGAGTCTATGGGTCTCTGTGTGAGTCTATGGGTCTCTGTGCGAGTCTATGGGTCTCTATGTGAGTCTATGGGTCTCTGTGCGAGTCTATGGGTGTCTGTGTAAGTCTATGGGTCTCTATGTGAGTCTATGGGTCTCTGTGTGAGTCTATGGGTCTCTGTGTGAGTCTATGGGTCTCTGTGTGAGTCTATGGGTCTCTGTGTGAGTCTATGGGTCTCTGTGCGAGTCTATGGGTGTCTGTGTGAGTCTATGGGTCTCTGTGTGAGTCTATGGGTGTCTGTGGGAGTCTGTGGGTCTCTGTGTGAGTCTATGGGTCTCTATGTGAGTCTATGGATCTCCGTGAGTCTATGGATCTCCGTGAGTCTATGGGTCTCTGTGTGAGTCTATGGTTCTCTGTGTGAGTCTATGGGTGTCTGTGCGAGTCTATGGGTCTCTGTGCGAGTCTATGGGTGTCTGTGCGAGTCTATGGGTCTCTGTGTGAGTCTATGGGTCTCTATGTGAGTCTATGGGTCTCTGTGCGAGTCTATGGGTGTCTGTGTGAGTATATGTGTGTCTGTGTGAGTCTATGGGTCTCTATGTGAGTCTATGGGTCTCTGTGCGAGTCTATGGGTGTCTGTGTGAGTCTATGGGTCTTTGTGCGAGTCTATGGGTGTCTGTGTGAGTCTATGGGTCTCTATGTGAGTCTCAGAATCCGTGAGAATATGGGTCACCGCTAGTCTATGCGTCTTTGTGAGTCTATGGGTCTTTGTGAGTCCATAGATCTCTGTGTTAGTGTATGGATCTCTGAGTGTATAGGTGTGTCTGTGTGTGTGTCTATGGGTCTCTGAGTGTATAGGTGTGTCTGTGTGTGTGTCTATGGGTCTCTGAGTGTATAGGTGTGTCTGTGTGTGTGTCTATGGGTTCCTACGTGGATATATGGTTATCCGTGTGATTCTATGGATACCTGGGAATCAACACAATACAAGGCAATGTGGAATCATATATTGCCTAAATACGACCACACCTCAATATGATGGTATAGAGTACAGTCCTGTACACAACAACAACAACAAGATGCAGTTTCTGGTACTGACCAAACATCCCAATGCCGAAAGATTTACCTGCACGGCACTCAATAGGGATCGCATGCAGCAGAAGCAGCATCAGCATGATGATCATCATCATCAGCAGCATCATCATCAGCATCGCCTCCTACCTACGACAGCCAGAGACCTGGCGACTCAGCGAAGCTCCAGTGGGTTAAGACGAGCTTCGTAATAATCATATTATAAGTATACAAGTGTAATGCCAATAGAGCCTGCATGCAGTGTGAGTGGACTAGTGGCCACGGGAGGTAATGACAGGGGAGTCAGTTGTGAGTGCGAAGGGACTGGTGGCCATGGGAGGTAATGACGGGGGAGTCAGCTGTGAGTGTGAAGGGACTGGTGGCCATGGGAGGTAATGACAGCGGAGTCAGCTGTGAGTGTGAAGGGACTGGTGGTCACGGGAGGTAATGACAGGGGAGTCAGCTGTGAGTGGGAAGGGACTGGTGGCCATGGGAGGTAATGACAGGGGAGTCAGCTGTGAGTGCGAAGGGACTGGTGGCCATGGGAGGTAATGACAGGGGAGTCAGTTGTGAGTGTGAAGGGACTGGTGGCCATGGGAGGTAATGACAGGGGAGTCAGCTGTGAGTGCGAAGGGACTGGTGGCCATGGGAGGTAATGACAGGGGAGTCAGTTGTGAGTGTGAAGGGACTGGTGGCCATGGGAGGTAATGACAGGGGAGTCAGTTGTGAGTGCGAAGGGACTGGTGGCCATGGGAGGTAATGACAGGGGAGTCAGTTGTGAGTGCGAAGGGACTGGTGGTCACGGGAGGTAATGACAGGGGAGTCAGTTGTGAGTGCGAAGGGACTGGTGGCCATGGGAGGTAATGACAGGGGAGTCAGCTGTGAGTGTGAAGGGACTGGTGGCCATGGGAGGTAATGACAGGGGAGTCAGCTGTGAGTGCGAAGGGACTGGTGGCCATGGGAGGTAATGGCAGGGGAGTCAGCTGTGAGTGTGAAGGGACTGGTGGCCACGGGAGGTGATGACAGGAGTCAGCTGTGAGTGCGAAGGGACTGGTGGCCACGGGAGGTGATGACAGGGGAGTCAGCTGTGAGTGCGAAGGGACTGGTGGCCACGGGAGGTAATGACAGGGGAGTCAGCTGTGAGTGTGAAGGGACTGGTGGCCACGGGAGGTAATGACAGGGGAGTCAGTTGTGAGTGCGAAGGGACTGGTGG
The DNA here is from genome assembly GCF_964198595.1 of Lampetra fluviatilis. NCBI lineage: Eukaryota > Metazoa > Chordata > Hyperoartia > Petromyzontiformes > Petromyzontidae > Lampetra > Lampetra fluviatilis. Next base: position 21,598 of record NW_027620537.1, on the reverse strand, counting down.
CCACAGGAGGTAATGACAGGGGAGTCAGCTGTGAGTGCGAAGGGACTGGTGGCCACGGGAGGTAATGACAGGGGAGTCAGCTGTGAGTGTGAAGGGACTGGTGGCCATGGGAGGTAATGACAGCGGAGTCAGCTGTGAGTGTGAAGGGACTGGTGGTCACGGGAGGTAATGACAGGGGAGTCAGCTGTGAGTGGGAAGGGACTGGTGGCCATGGGAGGTAATGACAGGGGAGTCAGCTGTGAGTGCGAAGGGACTGGTGGCCATGGGAGGTAATGACAGGGGAGTCAGTTGTGAGTGTGAAGGGACTGGTGGCCATGGGAGGTAATGACAGGGGAGTCAGCTGTGAGTGCGAAGGGACTGGTGGCCATGGGAGGTAATGACAGGGGAGTCAGTTGTGAGTGTGAAGGGACTGGTGGCCATGGGAGGTAATGACAGGGGAGTCAGTTGTGAGTGCGAAGGGACTGGTGGCCATGGGAGGTAATGACAGGGGAGTCAGTTGTGAGTGCGAAGGGACTGGTGGTCACGGGAGGTAATGACAGGGGAGTCAGTTGTGAGTGCGAAGGGACTGGTGGCCATGGGAGGTAATGACAGGGGAGTCAGCTGTGAGTGTGAAGGGACTGGTGGCCATGGGAGGTAATGACAGGGGAGTCAGCTGTGAGTGCGAAGGGACTGGTGGCCATGGGAGGTAATGGCAGGGGAGTCAGCTGTGAGTGTGAAGGGACTGGTGGCCACGGGAGGTGATGACAGGAGTCAGCTGTGAGTGCGAAGGGACTGGTGGCCACGGGAGGTGATGACAGGGGAGTCAGCTGTGAGTGCGAAGGGACTGGTGGCCACGGGAGGTAATGACAGGGGAGTCAGCTGTGAGTGTGAAGGGACTGGTGGCCACGGGAGGTAATGACAGGGGAGTCAGTTGTGAGTGCGAAGGGACTGGTGGCCACAGGAGGTAATGACAGAGGAGTCAGCTGTGAGTGCGAAGGGACTGGTGGCCACGGGAGGTAATGACAGGGGAGTCAGCTGTGAGTGTGAAGGGACTGGTGGCCACGGGAGGTAATGACAGAGGAGTCAGTTGTGAGTGTGAAGGGACTGGTGGCCACGGGAGGTAATGACAGGGGAGTCAGCTGTGAGTGCGAAGGGACTGGTGGCCATGGGAGGTAATGGCAGGGGAGTCAGCTGTGAGTGTGAAGGGACTGGTGGCCATGGGAGGTAATGACAGGGGAGTCAGCTGTGAGTGCGAAGGGACTGGTGGCCATGGGAGGTAATGACAGGTGAGTCAGTTGTGAGTGTGAAGGGACTGGTGGCCACAGGAGGTAATGGCAGGGGAGTCAGTTGTGAGTGTGAAGGGACTGGTGGCCACGGGAGGTAATGACAGGGGAGTCAGCTGTGAGTGCGAAGGGACTGGTGGCCACGGGAGGTAATGACAGGGGAGTCAGTTGTGAGTGTGAAGGGACTGGTGGCCACGGGAGGTAATGACAGGGGAGTCAGCTGTGAGTGTGAAGGGACTGGTGGCCACGGGAGGTAATGACAGGGGAGTCAGCTGTGAGTGTGAAGGGACTGGTGGCCATGGGAGGTAATGACAGGGGAGTCAGCTGTGAGTGTGAAGGGACTGGTGGCCACGGGAGGTAATGACAGGGGAGTCAGCTGTGAGTGCGAAGGGACTGGTGGCCATGGGAGGTAATGGCAGGGGAGTCAGCTGTGAGTGTGAAGGGACTGGTGGCCATGGGAGGTAATGACAGGGGAGTCAGCTGTGAGTGTGAAGGGACTGGTGGCCATGGGAGGTAATGACAGGTGAGTCAGTTGTGAGTGTGAAGGGACTGGTGGCCACAGGAGGTAATGGCAGGGGAGTCAGTTGTGAGTGTGAAGGGACTGGTGGCCACGGGAGGTAATGACAGGGGAGTCAGCTGTGAGTGTGAAGGGACTGGTGGCCACGGGAGGTAATGACAGGGGAGTCAGCTGTGAGTGTGAAGGGACTGGTGGCCACGGAAGGTAATGACAGGGGAGTCAGCTGTGAGTGCGAAGGGACTGGTGGCTACGGGAGGTAATGACAGGGGAGTCAGCTGTGAGTGCGAAGGGACTGGTGGCCATGGGAGGTAATGACAGGGGAGTCAGCTGTGAGTGTGAAGGGACTGGTGGCCACAGGAGGTAATGACAGGGGAGTCAGCTGTGAGTGCGAAGGGACTGGTGGCTACGGGAGGTAATGACAGGGGAGTCAGCTGTGAGTGTGAAGGGACTGGTGGCTACGGGAGGTAATGACAAGGGAGTCAGCTGTGAGTGTGAAGGGACTGGTGGTCACGGGAGGTAATGACAGGGGAGTCAGTTGTGAGTGTGAAGGGACTGGTGGCCACAGGAGGTAATGACAGGGGAGTCAGCTGTGAGTGCGAAGGGACTGGTGGCCACAGGAGGTAATGACAGGGGAGTCAGCTGTGAGTGCGAAGGGACTGGTGGCCACAGGAGGTAATGACAGGGGAGTCAGTTGTGAGTGCGAAGGGACTGGTGGTCACGGGAGATAATGACAGGGGAGTCAGCTGTGAGTGTGAAGGGACTGGTGGCCACGGGAGGTAATGACAGGGGAGTCAGCTGTGAGTGCGAAGGGACTGGTGGTCACAGGAGGTAATGACAGGGGAGTCAGCTGTGAGTGTGAAGGGACTGGTGGTCACAGGAGGTAATGACAGGGGAGTCAGCTGTGAGTGCGAAGGGACTGGTGGCCACAGGAGGTAATGACAGGGGAGTCCGCTGTGAGTGCGAAGGGACTGGTGGTCACAGGAGGTAATGACAGGGGAGTCAGCTGTGAGTGTGAAGGGACTGGTGGTCACAGGAGGTAATGACAGGGGAGTCAGCTGTGAGTGCGAAGGGACTGGTGGTCACAGGAGGTAATGACAGGGGAGTCAGCTGTGAGTGCGAAGGGACTGGTGGTCACAGGAGGTAATGACAGGGGAGTCAGCTGTGAGTGCGAAGGGACTGGTGGTCACAGGAGGTAATGACAGGGGAGTCAGCTGTGAGTGCGAAGGGACTGGTGGTCACAGGAGGTAATGACAGGGGAGTCAGCTGTGAGTGTGAAGGGACTGGTGGTCACAGGAGGTAATGACAGGGGAGTCCGCTGTGAGTGCGAAGGGACTGGTGGCCACGGGAGGTAATGACAGGGGAGTCAGCTGTGAGTGCGAAGGGACTGGTGGCCACGGGAGGTAATGACAGGGGAGTCAGTTGTGAGTGCGAAGGGACTGGTGGCCACGGGAGGTAATGACAGGGGAGTCAGTTGTGAGTGCGAAGGGACTGGTGGCCACGGGAGGTAATGACAGGGGAGTCAGTTGTGAGTGTGAAGGGACTGGTGGTCACGGGAGGTAATGACAGGGGAGTCAGCTGTGAGTGCGAAGGGACTGGTGGCCACGGGAGGTAATGACAGGGGAGTCAGTTGTGAGTGCGAAGGGACTGGTGGTCACGGGAGGTAATGACAGGGGAGTCAGTTGTGAGTGCGAAGGGACTGGTGGTCACGGGAGGTAATGACAGGGGAGTCAGCTGTGAGTGCGAAGGGACTGGTGGTCACGGGAGGTAATGACAGGGGAGTCAGCTGTGAGTGTGAAGGGACTGGTGGCCACGGGAGGTAATGACAGGGGAGTCAGCTGTGAGTGTGAAGGGACTGGTGGTCATGGGAGGTAATGACAGGGGAGTCAGCTGTGAGTGCGAAGGGACTGGTGGCCATGGGAGGTAATGACAGGGGAGTCAGCTGTGAGTGCGAAGGGACTGGTGGCCACGGGAGGTAATGACAGGGGAGTCAGCTGTGAGTGTGAAGGGACTGGTGGCCATGGGAGGTAATGACAGGGGAGTCAGCTGTGAGTGCGAAGGGACTGGTGGCCACGGGAGGTAATGACAGGGGAGTCAGTTGTGAGTGTGAGGAGGTAATGACAGGGGAGTCAGTTGTGAGTGTGAAGGGACTGGTGGCCACGGGAGGTAATGACAGGGGAGTCAGCTGTGAGTGTGAAGGGACTGGTGGCCACGGGAGGTAATGACAGGGGAGTCAGCTGTGAGTGCGAAGGGACTGGTGGCCACGGGAGGTAATGACAGGGGAGTCAGCTGTGAGTGCGAAGGGACTGGTGGCCACGGGAGGTAATGACAGGGGAGTCAGTTGTGAGTGCGAAGGGACTGGTGGCCACGGGAGGTAATGACAGGGGAGTCAGCTGTGAGTGTGAAGGGACTGGTGGCCACGGGAGGTAATGACAGGGGAGTCAGCTGTGAGTGCGAAGGGACTGGTGGCCACGGGAGGTAATGACAGGGGAGTCAGTTGTGAGTGTGAAGGGACTGGTGGCCACGGGAGGTAATGACAGGGGAGTCAGCTGTGAGTGTGAAGGGACTGGTGGCCACGGGAGGTAATGACAGGGGAGTCAGCTGTGAGTGCGAAGGGACTGGTGGCCACGGGAGGTAATGACAGGGGAGTCAGCTGTGAGTGCGAAGGGACTGGTGGCCACGGGAGGTAATGACAGGGGAGTCAGTTGTGAGTGCGAAGGGACTGGTGGCCACGGGAGGTAATGACAGGGGAGTCAGCTGTGAGTGTGAAGGGACTGGTGGCCACGGGAGGTAATGACAGGGGAGTCAGCTGTGAGTGCGAAGGGACTGGTGGCCACGGGAGGTAATGACAGGGGAGTCAGCTGTGAGTGTGAAGGGACTGGTGGCCACGGGAGGTAATGACAGGGGAGTCAGCTGTGAGTGTGAAGGGACTGGTGGCCACGGGAGGTAATGACAGGGGAGTCAGCTGTGAGTGTGAAGGGACTGGTGGCCATGGGAGGTAATGACAGGGGAATCAGTTGTGAGTGTGAAGGGACTGGTGGTCACGGGAGGATATGAGAGGGAAATGCAGGGAGACTCGGGGCTGTTGGGTGGGAATCTTTGCCTGATATCAAGTGGACGCGTCTTCAATAAAGTGTCATGTCGTCATTACACTCTTAACAGCGCACGGCCACTCATCCTGATCCTCAACACCTCTCTTACACCGATGGTGACGATGGTGACGATGTGGAAGAGGGTGCTTCAGCGCTGAAGAACTCCAGGCCTTTTTTCATGTCATTCTTAATGTGCTTCCCTCCGGGCTTCCATCCTGTAGGGCAGACTGACACAACAACAACAACAGACTAACACAACAACAACAACGACCGCCACCGCCGCGCTTGTGCTAGGCTAGGTGCATGTTGAGGCTACGTGACGTGTCGAACGCCCGCCGGCAGGTCACGGGGCAAACCCAGCAGGTGCTATCATGGGTCGACTGACTGAGATGACTGACACACACACAACTACAAAGATGCCCCGTATAGCTTTAACAGACTGTTGGGGCAAGTGCTGTTAGCGAGCACCTATGAAGGCCGGCACAGCCAACACCACAACCGGCCGCCTTTGTCTCCCCAGCGGCGATGTTTACACACCGCACCGGGTACTCATTTGAGGCTGAATCGACCTAGGGGAGGCCCAGGACAGGTTCGGATTAATCGTCACTGGTGTTGACCGTGAGTGGGAATCGAGCCCGGGTCGCCAGGTTTGTAGCGCAGCGTAGCGCTAACCACTACACCCACCGCTCCCCACACACACTGCTACACTCAAACACTCAGCACACACACACAGGCACACAAAGACAAAGATCCCCCGTATAGCCTCCAAAAAAAATTGTGGGGCAAGTGCTGTTATCGGGTAAGTTCCCTTGCGAAGGCCGGCGTGTGTTGGTGGTGTCGGAGTGAAGTGGGGGGCTGGGGAGTGGAGTGGGGGGCTGGAGAGTGAAGTGGGGGGCTGGGGAGTGAAGTGGGGGGCTGGGGAGTGAAGTGGGGGGCTGGAGAGTGGAGTGGGGGGCTGGGGAGTGAAGTGGGGGGCTGGGGAGTGAAGTGGGGGGCTGGAGAGTGGAGTGGGGGGCTGGGGAGTGAAGTGGGGGGCTGAAAAGTGAAGTGGGGGGCTGGAGAGTGAAGTGGGGGGCTGGAGAGTGGAGTGGGGGGGCTGGTGAGTGAAGTGGGGGGCTGGTGAGTGAAGTGGGGGGCTGGGGAGTGAAGTGGGGGGCTGGAGAGTGAAGTGGGGGGCATAGGAGTGAAGTGGGAGCTGAGAGGATGAGGTGGGGGGCTGCTGAGTGGAGTGGGGGGCTAGTGTAGTGGGGGGCTAGTGAAGTGGGGGGCTAGTGTAGTGGGGGGCTAGTGGAGTGGGGGGCTAGTGGAGTGGGGGGCTAGTGGAGTGGGGGGCTAGTGAAGTGGGGGGCTAGTGAAGTGGGGGGCTAGTGGAGTGGGGGGCTAGTGTAGTGGGGGGCTAGTGAAGTGGGGGGGCTAGTGGAGTGGGGGGCTAGTGGAGTGGGGGGGCTAGTGTAGTGGGGGGCTAGTGAAGTGGGGGCTAGTGTAGTGGGGGGCTAGTGTAGTGGGGGGCTAGTGTAGTGGGGGGCTTGTGAAGTGGGGGGCTAGTGAAGTGGGGGGCTAGTGGAGTGGGGGGCTAGTGAAGTGGGGGGCTAGTGGAGTGGGGGGCTACTGTAGTGGGGGGCTAATGTAGTGGGGGGCTAGTGGAGTGGGGGGCTAGTGAAGTGGGGGGCTAGTGGAGTGGGGGGCTAGTGAAGTGGGGGGCTAGTGTAGTGGGGGGCTAGTGTAGTGGGGGGCTAGTGTAGTGGGGGGCTAGTGGACTGGGGGGCTGGTGGAGTGGGGGGCTAGTGGAGTGGGGGGCTAGTGTAGTGGGGGGCTAGTGTAGTGGGGGGCTAGTGAAGTGGGGGGCTAGTGGAGTGGGGGGCTAGTGGAGTGGGGGGCTAGTGTAGTGGGGGGCTAGTGGAGTGGGGGGCTAGGGCTAGTGGAGTGGGGGGCTAGTGGAGTGGGGGGCTAGTGTAGTGGGGGGCTAGTGAAGTGGGGGGCTAGTGGAGTGGGGGGCTAGTGAAGTGGGGGGCTAGTGAAGTGGGGGGCTAGTGTAGTGGGGGACTAGTGGAGTGGGGGGCTAGTGAAGTGGGGGGCTAGTGAAGTGGGGGGCTAGTGGAGTGGGGGGCTAGTGTAGTGGGGGGCTAGTGAAGTGGGGGGGCTAGTGGAGTGGGGGGCTAGTGGAGTGGGGGGGCTAGTGTAGTGGGGGGCTAGTGAAGTGGGGGCTAGTGTAGTGGGGGGCTAGTGTAGTGGGGGGCTAGTGTAGTGGGGGGCTAGTGAAGTGGGGGGCTAGTGGAGTGGGGGGCTAGTGAAGTGGGGGGCTAGTGGAGTGGGGGGCTACTGTAGTGGGGGGCTAATGTAGTGGGGGGCTAGTGGAGTGGGGGGCTAGTGAAGTGGGGGGCTAGTGGAGTGGGGGGCTAGTGAAGTGGGGGGCTAGTGTAGTGGGGGGCTAGTGTAGTGGGGGGCTAGTGTAGTGGGGGGCTAGTGGAGTGGGGGGCTGGTGGAGTGGGGGGCTGGTGGAGTGGGGGGCTAGTGTAGTGGGGGGCTAGTGGAGTGGGGGGCTAGTGTAGTGGGGGGCTAGTGAAGTGGGGGGCTAGTGGAGTGGGGGGCTAGTGTAGTGGGGGGCTAGGGCTAGTGGAGTGGGGGGCTAGGGCTAGTGGAGTGGGGGGCTAGTGGAGTGGGGGGCTAGTGGAGTGGGGGGCTAGTGAAGTGGGGGGCTAGTGAAGTGGGGGGCTAGTGGAGTGGGGGGCTAGTGGAGTGGGGGGCTAGTGGAGTGGGGGGCTAGTGGAGTGGGGGGCTAGTGGAGTGGGGGGCTGGTGGAGTGGGGGGCTAGTGTAGTGGGGGGCTAGTGAAGTGGGGGGGCTAGTGTAGTGGGGGCTGGTGGAGTGGGGGGCTAGTGGAGTGGGGGGCTAGTGAAGTGGGGGGCTAGTGGAGTGGGGGGCTAGTGGAGTGGGGGGCTAGTGGAGTGGGGGGCTATTGTAGTGGGGGCTAGTGAAGTGGGGGGCTAGTGGAGTGGGGGGCTAGTGAAGTGGGGGGCTAGTGGAGTGGGGGGCTAGTGGAGTGGGGGGCTAGTGAAGTGGGGGGCTAGTGGAGTGGGGGGCTAGTGGAGTGGGGGGCTAGTTGAGTGGGGGGCTAGTGTAGTGGGGGGCTAGTGGAGTGGGGGGCTAGTGAAGTGAGGGGCTAGTGAAGTGGGGGGCTAGTGGAGTGGGGGGCTAGTGTAGTGGGGGGCTAGTGAAGTGGGGGGGCTAGTGGAGTGGGGGGCTAGTGGAGTGGGGGGGCTAGTGTAGTGGGGGGCTAGTGAAGTGGGGGCTAGTGTAGTGGGGGGCTAGTGTAGTGGGGGGCTAGTGTAGTGGGGGGCTAGTGAAGTGGGGGGCTAGTGAAGTGGGGGGCTAGTGGAGTGGGGGGCTAGTGAAGTGGGGGGCTAGTGGAGTGGGGGGCTACTGTAGTGGGGGGCTAATGTAGTGGGGGGCTAGTGGAGTGGGGGGCTAGTGAAGTGGGGGGCTAGTGGAGTGGGGGGCTAGTGAAGTGGGGGGCTAGTGTAGTGGGGGGCTAGTGTAGTGGGGGGCTAGTGTAGTGGGGGGCTAGTGGAGTGGGGGGCTGGTGGAGTGGGGGGCTAGTGGAGTGGGGGGCTAGTGTAGTGGGGGGTTAGTGGAGTGGGGGGCTAGTGTAGTGGGGGGCTAGTGAAGTGGGGGGCTAATGGAGTGGGGGGCTAGTGTAGTGGGGGGCTAATGGAGTGGGGGGCTAGTGTAGTGGGGGGCTAAGGCTAGTGGAGTGGGGGGCTAGGGCTAGTGGAGTGTGGGGCTAGTGGAGTGGGGGGCTAGTGAAGTGGGGGGCTAGTGAAGTGGGGGGCTAGTGGAGTGGGGGGCTAGTGGAGTGGGGGGCTAGTGGAGTGGGGGGCTAGTGGAGTGGGGGGCTAGTGGAGTGGGGGCCTAGTGGAGTGGGGGGCTAGTGAAGTGGGGGGCTAGTGTAGTGGGGGGCTAGTGGAGTGGGGGGCTGGTGGAGTGGTGGGCTAGTGTAGTGGGGGGCTAGTGAAGTGGGGGGCTAGTGTAGTGGGGGCTGGTGGAGTGGGGGGCTAGTGGAGTGGGGGGCTAGTGAAGTGGGGGGCTAGTGGAGTGGGGGGCTAGTGGAGTGGGGGGCTATTGTAGTGGGGGCTAGTGAAGTGGGGGGCTAGTGGAGTGGGGGGCTAGTGAAGTGGGGGGCTAGTGGAGTGGGGGGCTAGTGGAGTGGGGGGCTAGTGAAGTGGGGGGCTAGTGGAGTGGGGGGCTAGTGGAGTGGGGGGCTAGTTGAGTGGGGGGCTACTGTAGTGGGGGGCTACTGTAGTGGGAGGCTAGTGGAGTGGGGGGCTAGTGTAGTGGGGGGCTGGTGGAGTGGGGGGCTAGTGTAGTGGGGGGCTAGTAGAGTGGGGGGCTAGTGGAGTGGGGGGCTAGTGGAGTGGGGGGCTAGTGGAGTGGGGGGCTATTGTAGTGGGGGGCTAGTGAAGTGGGGGGCTAGTGGAGTGGGGGCTAGTGGAGTGGGGGGGCTAGTGGAGTGGGGGGCTAGTGGAGTGGGGGGCTAGTGGAGTGGGGGGCTAGTGAAGTGGGGGGCTAGTGGAGTGGTGGGCTAGTGGAGTGGGGGGCTAGTGGAATGGGGGGCTACTGTAGTGGGGGGCTAGTGGAGTGGGGGGCTAGTGGAGTGGGGGGCTGGTGGAGTGGGGGGCTAGTGGAGTGGGGGGCTGGTGGAGTGGGGGGCTAGTGTAGTGGGGGGCTAGTGAAGTGGGGGGCTAGTGTAGTGGGGGACTGGTGGAGTGGGGGGCTGGTGGAGTGGGGGGCTAGTGGAGTGAGGGGCTAGTGAAGTGGGGGGCTAGTGGAGTGGGGGGCTAGTGGAGTGGGGGGCTAGTGGAGTGGGGGGCTAGTGGAGTGGTGGGCTAGTGGAGTGGGGGGCTAGTGGAGTGGGGTGCTAGTGGAGTGGGGGGCTAGTGGAGTGGGGGGCTAGTGGAGTGGGGGGCTAGTGCAGTGGGGGGCTACTGTAGTGGGGGGCTAGTGGAGTGGGGGGCTAGTGGAGTGGGGGGCTATTGTAGTGGGGGGCTAGTGAAGTGGGGGGCTAGTGGAGTGGGGGCTAGTGAAGTGGGGGGCTAGTGGAGTGGGGGGCTAGTGAAGTGGGGGGCTAGTGGAGTGGTGGGCTAGTGGAGTGGGGGGCTAGTGGAGTGGGGGGCTACTGTAGTGGGGGGCTAGTGGAGTGGGAGGCTGGTGGAGTGGGGGGCTAGTGGAGTGGGGGGCTGGTGGAGTGGGGGGCTAGTGGAGTGGGGGGCTGGTGAAGTGGGGGCTAGTGGAGTGGTGGGCTAGTGGAGTGGGGGGCTAGTGGAGTGGGGGGCTACTGTAGTGGGGGGCTAGTGGAGTGGGGGGCTAGTGGAGTGGGGGCTAGTGAAGTGGGGGGCTAGTGGAGTGGGAGGCTAGTGGAGTGGGGGGCTAGTGAAGTGGGGGGCTAGTGGAGTGGTGGGCTAGTGGAGTGGGGGGCTAGTAAAGTGGGGGGCTACTGTAGTGGGGGGCTGGTGGAGTGGGGGGCTAGTGGAGTGGGGGGCTGGTGGAGTGGGGGGCTAGTGTAGTGGGGGGCTGGTGGAGTGGGGGGCTAGTGGAGTGGGGGGCTGGTGAAGTGGGGGCTAGTGGAGTGGTGGGCTAGTGGAGTGGGGGGCTAGTGGAGTGGGGGGCTACTGTAGTGGGGGGCTAGTGGAGTGGGGGGCTAGTGGAGTGGGGGCTAGTGAAGTGGGGGGCTAGTGGAGTGGGAGGCTAGTGGAGTGGGGGGCTAGTGAAGTGGGGGGCTAGTGGAGTGGTGGGCTAGTGGAGTGGGGGGCTAGTGGAGTGGGGGGCTACTGTAGTGGGGGGCTGGTGGAGTGGGGGGCTAGTGGAGTGGGGGGCTAGTGGAGTGGGGGGCTAGTGAAGTGGGGGGCTAGTGGAGTGGGGGGCTGGTGGAGTGGGGGGCTAGTGGAGTGGGGGGCTGGTGGAGTGGGGGGCTGGTGGAGTGGGGGGCTGGTGGAGTGGGGGGCTGGTGGAGTGGGGGGCTGGTGGAGTGGGGGGCTGGTGTAGTGCGGGGCTAGTGGAGTGGGGGGCTGTGCCCCCTACAGTCGCCGTGCTTGTCCACGAACTGCACGGCGTGCAGTTGGCGCAGCGTCTCGTCCACGGATCGACCAATGGGAAGGTCGCACACGGTCACGTGACGCACCAGGCCCTTCGTGTCCACCAGGAACAGGGCCCTGGGGGAACACGTGACATCATCAGGAGCACCATCAGCATCAGCAGCAGTAGCACCATCATCATCATCAGCACCCTCATCAGCAGCAGCATCATCAGCAGCACCATCATCAGCAGCACCATCATCAGCACCATCATCATCATCATCATCAACACCCTCATCAGCAGCAGCATCATCATCAGCACCATCATCATCATCAGCACCATCATCATCATCAGCACCCTCATCAGCAGCAGCATCATCATCAGCACCATCATCATCAGCAGCATCATCAGCTGCACCATCATCATCAGGAGCACCATCATCAGCAGCAGCAGCATTATCATCATCAGCAGCACCATCGTCATCAGGAGCACCATCATCTTCAGCACCACCACCATCATCAACTGGTGGGGGGTTGGTGGTGGGGGGGGAGTGGTGGGGTGATGGTGGTGATGGTGGGTGATGGTGGTGGTGGTGATGGTGGTGGTTAATGGTGATGGTGGTTGTGGTGGTGGTGATGGTGGTGATCGTGGTGGTATTGGTTGATGGTGATGGGTAGTTTTGGTGGGTGGTGATGGTTGTAGTGGTTGTGGTGATGGTGGTGGGTGGTGCTGGTGGTGGGTGGTGCTGATGGTGGTGGTGGTGGGTGGGTGGTGATGGTGGTGGTGTTGGTTAATGGTGATGGTGGTGGGTGGTGGTTGTGGTGGTGGTGGTGGGTGGTTGTGGTGGTGATGGTTGTAGTGGTTGTGGTGGTGATGGTGGTGGCTCGTCACCTGTACGCGTGCCCCGCCTCCTCGTCGTAGGCTCCGTAGGCTCGCGCCACAGCCCCCGTGGAGTCGGCCAGGATGGGGAAGCTCACGCGGCCCAACCCTGCGGCCTTGCGGGGGGTGTTCACCCTGTGGGGGGGGGGGGGGGGAATGTTGACTACCTCGCCTGGTACGCAGGAGGTCGTGGGTTCCATCCCAATTCATCATCATCATCATCACGGTGGCTAGGAGATGTTGACTACCTCGCCTGGTACGCAGGAGGTCGTGGGTTCCATCCCAATTCATCATCATCACGGTGGCTAGGAGATGTTGACTACCTCGCCTGGTACGCAGGAGGTCGTGGGTTCCATCCCAATTCATCATCATCACGGTGGCTAGGAGATGTTGACTACCTCGCCTGGTACGCAGGAGGTCGTGGGTCCATCCCAATTCATCATCATCACGGTGGCTAGGAGATGTTGACTACCTCGCCTGGTACGCAGGAGGTCGTGGGTTCCATCCCAATTCATCATCATCACGGTGGCTAGGAGATGTTGACTACCTCGCCTGGTACGCAGGAGGTCGTGGGTTCCATCCCAATTCATCATCATCACGGTGGCTAGGAGATGTTGACTACCTCGCCTGGTACGCAGGAGGTCGTGGGTTCCATCCCAATTCATCATCATCACGGTGGCTAGGAGATGTTGACTACCTCGCCTGGTACGCAGGAGGTCGTGGGTTCCATCCCAATTCATCATCATCACGGTGGCTAGGAGATGTTGACTACCTCGCCTGGTACGCAGGAGGTCGTGGGTTCCATCCCAATTCATCATCATCACGGTGGCTAGGAGATGTTGACTACCTCGCCTGGTACGCAGGAGGTCGTGGGTTCCATCCCAATTCATCATCATCACGGTGGCTAGGAGATGTTGACTACCTCGCCTGGTACGCAGGAGGTCGTGGGTCCATCCCAATTCATCATCATCACGGTGGCTAGGAGATGTTGACTACCTCGCCTGGTACGCAGGAGGTCGTGGGTCCATCCCAATTCATCATCATCACGGTGGCTAGGAGATGTTGACTACCTCGCCTGGTACGCAGGAGGTCGTGGGTTCCATCCCAATTCATCATCATCACGGTGGCTAGGAGATGTTGACTACCTCGCCTGGTACACAGGAGGTCGTGGGTTCCATCCCAATTCATCATCATCACGGTGGCTAGGAGATGTTGACTACCTCGCCTGGCACGCAGGAGGTCGTGGGTCCATCCCAATTCATCATCATCACGGTGGCTAGGAGATGTTGACTACCTCGCCTGGTCTACAGGAGGTCGTGGGTTCCATCCCCACCCTGATGCCTGCTGCTGCTGCTGTATATTTCGAGTGTGCGTGTCTCTCTCTGTCCGTGGTCGCGTGGATTTATCTCCGGGCCCTTCGGGTTTCCCCTCCACATTTAGAATGAGCATCGCCACGCGTTTTAGATTACGTGGCGGCTGCTACAAATGTCCACGCTACAAGGCTCTAGTGAGCCCTACCTGGTAAAATAAAAAATAAAAATCTTGATTTGAAGCTTTCACGTAGAAAAAAAAAAAAAATAGAAAACGCGACGTTTCGATTGCAACTCAAGCAACCGTCATCAGTAAAATATATAAAGTTAAATTTTAGTTCAAAGGGGGATGAAATTGAAGGGGGATGAAATTGATGGTGTTGATTGCAGGAGTTTGTATTTCCAACCTCTTTCGCACCGTACAAAGCCAACGGTGCTAATCGAAGGTGCGTGAAATCATCATCATCATCATCATGATCGTGATGGTCGGTGGTGATATTGATGATGGCCAAGATTGATGATGATGATGGTGGTGGTGGCGATGATGATGATTAGAATGATGGTGCTGGTGACGACATGGATTACGGTGGTGATGGCGATATTGATTGGTGAGTGTGATGGGGGGATGGTGACATCGATGGTGATTATGAATTCGACGGTGATGATGTTGATGATGATGATGTTGATGATGATGATGCTGCTACTGATGCTGCTGCTGATTATGATAATGATGCTGCTGCTGATGCTGCTGCTGATGATGATGATAATGATGCTGCTGATGATGCTGCTGCTGATGCTGCTGCTGCTGATGATGATGCTGCTGATGATGATACTGCTGCTGATGACGATGCTGATGATGATGCTGATGCTGATGATGCTGCTGATGATGATAATGCTGATGATGATGCTGATGATGATGATGATACTGTTGCTGATGATGATACTGCTGATGATGATGATGCTGATGATGATGCTGATGCTGATGATGCTGATGCTAATGCTGCTGTTGCTGATGATGGTGCTGATGCTGATGATGATGCTGCTGATGCTAATGCTGCTGTTGCTGATGATGGTGCTGATGCTGATGATGATGATGCTGCTGCTGATGATGATGCTGCTGATGATGATGATGCTGATAATGATGCTGCTGATGATGATGATGCTGCTGGTGACGATGCTGATACTGCTGCTGCTGCTGCTACTGATGATGATGCTGCTGATGATGATGCTGCTGCTGCTACTGATGCTGCTGCTGCTGCTACTGATGCTGCTGCTGCTGCTGCTACTGATGCTGCTGCTGCTGCTGCTACTGATGCTGCTGCTACTGATGCTGCTGCTGCTGCTACTGATGCTGCTGCTACTGATGCTGCTGCTGCTGCTACTGATGATGATGCTGCTACTGATGATGCTGCTGCTGCTACTGATGCTGCTGCTGCTGCTACTGATGATGCTGCTACTGATGCTAATGGTGATGCTGATGCTGCTGCTAATGCTGCTGCTGATGCTGCTGCTGCTGCTACTGATGCTGCTGCTGCTGCTACTGATGCTGCTGCTACTGATGATGCTGCTGCTGCTACTGATGATGATGCTGATGATGATGCTGCTGCTGCTACTGATGATGCTGCTGCTGCTACTGATGATGCTGCTGCTGCTACTGATGCTGCTGCTGCTGCTGGCGGTGTCACCAGGCGAAGTGCGCGTAGAGGGAGTCGCAGGACGAGGCGACGACGTCGCAGCCGGCGGCGCGGAACTCGGCGGCGCGGTCACTGAACTCCGTCAACTCGGAGGGGCACACGAAGCTGAAGTCCAGCGGGTAGAACAGCAGCAGCACGTAGCGGCCTGGGTAGGTAGGTAGACAGGTAGACAGGTAGACAGGTAGGTAGACAGGTAGACAGGTAGACAGACAGGACTGAACTCCGTCAACTCGGAGGGGCACACGAAGCTGAAGTCCAGCGGGTAGAACAGCAGCAGCACGTAGCGGCCTGGGCAGGCAGGTAGACAGGTAGGTGGACAGGTAGACAGGTAGGTAGACAGGTAGACAGGTAGGTAGACAGGTAGACAGGTAGGTAGGTAGACAGGTAGGTAGACAGGTAGACAGGCAGGTAGACAGGTAGACAGGCAGGTAGACAGGTAGACAGGTAGGTAGACAGGTAGGCAGGTAGACAGGTAGACAGGCAACTAGACAGACAGGTAGACAGGTAGGCAGGCAGGCAGGTAGACAGGTAGGTAGACAAGTAGTCATGTAGGCAGGTAGACAGGTATCCAGGTAGGCAAGCAGGTAGACAGGCAGGTAGTCAGGTAGACAGGCAGGTAGACAGGTAGACAGGCAGGCAGGTAGACAGGTAGACAGGCAGGTAGACAGGCAGACAGGTAGACAAGCAGGTAGACAGGTAGGCAGGCAGGTAGACAGGCAGGTAGTCAGGTAGACAGGCAGGTAGTCAGGTAGACAGGCAGGTAGACAGGTAGACAGGCAGGTAGACAGGTAGACAGGTAGACAGGTGGACAGGTAGACAGGCAGGTAGACAGGCAGGCAGGTAGACAGGTAGACAGGCAGGTAGACAGGTAGGCAGGTAGACAGGTGGACAGGTAGACAGGCAGGTAGACAGGCAGGCAGGTAGACAGGTAGACAGGCAGGTAGACAGGCAGGTAGACAGGCAGGCAGGTAGACAGGCAGGTAGACAGGTAGGCAGGTAGACAGGTAGACAGGCAGGCAGGTAGGCAGGTAGACAGGTAGACAGGCAGGCAGGTAGGCAGGTAGACAGGTAGACAGGTAGACAGGCAGGTAGACAGGTAGGCAGGTAGGCAGGTAGACAGGCAGATAGGTAGACAGGTAGACAGGCAGGTAGACAGATAGGCAGGTAGACAGATAGGCAGGTAGACAGGTAGGCAGGTAGACAGGTAGTCAGGTAGGCAGGTAGACAGGTAGTCAGGTAGGCAGGTAGACAGGTAGATAGGTAGACAGGCAGGTAGACAGGTAGACAGGCAGGTAGACAGGTAGGTAGGCAGGTAGACAGGTAGACAGGAAGGTAGACAGGTAGGTAGGTAGTCAGGTAGGCAGGTAGACAGGTAGTCAGGTAGGCAGGTAGACAGGTAGATAGGTAGGCAGGTAGACAGGTAGACAGGTAGTCAGGTAGGTAGGTAGGCAGGTAGACAGGTAGTCAGGTAGGCAGGTAGACAGGTAGTCAGGTAGGCAGGTAGACAGGTAGACAGGTAGACAGGTAGACAGGAAGGTAGACAGGTAGGTAGGTAGACAGGTAGTCAGGTAGGCAGGTAGACAGGTAGACAGGTAGACAGGTAGTCAGGTAGACAGGTAGACAGACAGGTAGGCAGCTAGACAGGTAGACAGACAGGTAGACAGGTAGGACACCCCCCCCCCCCCAATATTATGCTATAAAAAAAATAATAGCTATGCTATGTAAATAAAAAACAAAATTTGCTAAACCTTGGCCACAATATCTGGACTTGTTTTCATATAAATCAAGGCATAGATTTATGTTTGTATGATTGTGGTCATGGTTGTACTTTATTAATCCCTAATCTCTGCCATTACATACAGTGAAACAAGAAAAGGTAAAAAATAAAAATTAACAGAGCAATGTAATACAATACACTAATAGACACTATCGTAAAAATTAAATAAAAAGTACATCCCACGTGTTAGTGCATTTTTTTAATATTTTAGGCAGGAAATTCATTTTTACATTCAGATTTTTTTTTCTGGGGGGGGGGGGGGCACCCCCAGCCCCCCTGTAAGATTTGCGCCCCCCCCCAAGTTGACTCGATGGCTCCGGCCTCGCGATGTGCGCTCCGCCGCCGTCTCCGTGCGACGTCGCGAGCATTTGTTTCAGGCTGAGCGGACCTAGGGGCGGGCCGCGCTCACCGCGGTGCTGAGCGAGGCTCACGGAGCCGAAGGAGAGGTCCTGCATGAGGGCCCGGCACGAGAAGTCGGGCGCGGGCTGCGAGAGCCGAGCCATGCTGGGGGTGGAGGGTGGGGGTGGGGGGGGGAGGGTGTGATGGGTGGGGGGGGTTGGAGGGGGTGGGGGGAGGGGGTGGGGGGGATGAAGGGGTTGTGGATGGAGGGGTGGAGGGGGTGGGGGGTGAAGTGTGTGATGGGTGGAGGGGGGTTGGAGGGGGTGGGGGGTGGAGGGGGTGGAGGTGGTGGAGGGGGTGCGGGGGGGGTGGGGGGGTGGAGGGGAGTGGAAGGGGTGGGGGGTGGAGGGGGTGGGGGAGGGGGTGGGTGGTGGAGGGGGTGGAGGGGTGAGTGTGTGATGGGTGGAGGGGGTGGAGGGGGTAGAGGGGGGTTAGAGTGTGTGGGGGGGGTGGAGGGGTGAGTGTGTGAGGGGTGGAGGGTGAGGGGGTGGAGGGGGTAGAGGGGGGTGTGGGGGGTGCAGTAAAGAAGTGATTACTTCCCCTCTACCAAGACGTATTTTGACGAACAACCCGATTGAGGCGCCGCAACGCTGAGGACAGCGCAGACGCAGACTGACTGACGGGTTCAGGGCGCAACGGGCGCGTGTCGAGACCGCTCGCTTCAAGAACAAACTCCACAACCGCCTGGTTTGCTAGGAGCAAGGCCGCAATTATAACATGTATATTAGGTAGACAGGCAGGTAGACAGGTAGACAGGTAGGAAGACAGGTAGACAGGTAGGTAGACAGGTAGACAGGTAGGTAGGTAGACAAGTAGACAGGTAGACAGGTAGGTAGGTAGACAAGTAGACAGGTAGACAGGTAGGTAGACAGGCAGGCAGGTAGACAGGTAGACAGGTAGGTAGACAGGCAGGCAGGTAGACAGGTAGACAGGTAGGTAGACAGGTAGACAGGTAGGTAGGTAGACAAGTAGACAGGTAGACAGGTAGGTAGGTAGACAAGTAGACAGGTAGACAGGTAGGTAGACAGGCAGGCAGGTAGACAGGTAGACAGGTAGGTAGACAGGCAGGCAGGTAGACAGGTAGACAGGTAGGTAGACAGGTAGACAGGTAGGTAGGTAGACAAGTAGACAGGTAAACAGGTAGGTAGGTAGACAAGTAGACAGGTAGACAGGTAGGTAGACAGGCAGGCAGGTAGACAGGTAGACAGGTAGGTAGACAGGTAGACAGGCAGGACACACCCCCCCCCTCCAATATTATGCTATAAATAATGATTTCTATGTAAATAAAAACAACAATTTGCTAAGCCTTGGCCACAATATCTGGACTTGTCTTCATATAAATCAAGGCATAGATTTCTGTTTGTATGATTGTGGTTTTGGTTGTACTTTATAAATCCCTAATCTCTGCATTGCATTACACTCAAACAAGAAATGGTAAACAGGTTCAAACAGAGCAATGCAATACAACACACTATTATAGACATTCTCGTAAAAAATTAATAAAAAGTCCATCCCACGCTTTAGTGAATTTTTAACTATTTCAGACAGGAAATTCGTTTTCAAATTCAGATGTTTTTTTCTGGTTGGGACCCCCCAGACCCCCTCGAAGATTTGCCCCCCCCCCCATGTTGACTCCTGGCTACGGCCTGGCTAGGATGGTACCCAAATGTCAATGCCGCTCACAAGAGGAGAGATTGGCGAAGGGTTTGTTGCTAACGCGTCCATCCCGGCCCCGCAGTTTCGCAAGTTAAGATTCTCTGGAGCGGGGGAATGGGGGGGGGGGGGCAATTGGTGGCTCTTGGGTTCGGCTATAACGGAGAGTTTGTCCCGTAACGTTTGGAGGTCAATGCCAACAGGGGCGTTCCTGGTGAGGGTTCGAGATGGGGATCACGGGGGGAGAGAGACACGCAAACTACAAATCTACAGCAGCAGCAGCAGGCGTCGTCAGGGTCGGGATCGAACCGACGACCTCCTGTAGACCAAGCGAGGTAGTTAACATCTCATAGCCACCGTGATGATGATGATGATGATGAGACGCAAACTCCAAATATATCAGCAGTACTCACTCACCACATGCACCACTCGCCACTCACCACTCACTCCCCACCTCACTCACCACACTCACCACTCACCAGTCACTCACCACACTCACCACACTCACCACACTCACCACTCACCACACTCACAACTCACCACACGCACCACTCACTTACCACACGCACCACTCACCACACTCACCACTCCCTCACCACACGCACCATTCACCACTCACTCACCACACTCACCACTCACTCACCACACGCACCACTCACTCACCACACGCACCACTCACTCACCACACTCACCACTCACCACTCACTCACCACTCACCACACTCACCACTCACTCACCACACTCACCACTCACTCACCACTCACCACACGCACCACTCACTCACTACACTCACCACACTCACCACTCACTCACCACACTCACACTCACTCACCCACACCACTCACTCACCACATACCACTCACTCACCACACTCACCACACACTCACCACACTCACCACTCACTCACCACACTCACCACTCACTCACCACACTCACCACTCACTCACCACACTCACCACTCACTCACACCACACTCACCACTCACCCACTCACCACACTCACCACACTCCACACACTCACCACACACTCACCACCTCACCACACTCACCACACACTCACCACACACTCACCACACTCACACACCACTCACTCACCACACTCACCACACTCACCACTCACTCACCACTCACTCACCACACTCACCACTCACTCACCACACCTCACCACACTCACCACTCACTCACTCACCACTCACTCACCACTCACTCACCACACTCACCACACTCACCACACTCACCACTCACTCACCACACTCACCACTCACTCACCACACTCACCACTCACTCACCACTCACTCACCACACTCCACCACACTCACCACACTCACCACTCACTCACCACTCTCACCACACTCACCACACTCACCACTCACTCACCACACACTCACCACTCACTCACCACACACTCACCACTCACTCACCACACTCACCACTCACTCACCACACTCACCACTCACTCACCACACTCACCACTCACTCACCACACCCACTCACTCACCACACTCACACACTCACACACCACTCACTCACCACACTCACCACTCACTCACCACTCACTCACCACACTCACCACTCACTCACCACTCACTCACCAACCACTCACCACTCACTCACCAACCACTCACTCACACACTCACCACTCACCAACCACTCACTCACCACACTCACCACTCACTCACCACTCACTCACCACTCTCACCACACTCACCACTCACTCACCACTCACTCCCACACTCACCACACTCACCACTCACTCACCACACTCACCACCACTCACCACTCACTCACCACACACCACACTCACCACTCACTCACCACACTCACCACTCTCCACTCACTAACCACACGCACCACACTCACCACTCACTCACCACACTCACCACACCTCACCACACTCACCACTCACCTCACCACACTCACCACACTCACCCACTCACTCACCACTCACTCACCACTCACTCACCACACTCACCACTCACCTCACCACACTCACCACTCACACACCCTCACCACTCACTCACCACACTCACTCACCACACTCACTCACCACACTCACTCACCACTCACTCACCACTCACTCACCACACTCACCACTCACTCACCACACTCACCACTCACTCACCACCACTCACCACATTCACCCACCACACTCACCACTCACTCACCACTCACTCACCACACTCACCACTCACTCACCACTCACTCACCACACTCACCACTCACTCACCACACTCACTCACACACACTCACCACACTCACCACTCACTCACCACACTCATCACTCACTCACCACTCACTCACCACTCACTCACCACTCACTCACCACACTCATCACTCACTCACACCACTCACTCACCACTCACTCACCACACTCACCACTCACTCACCACACCACCACTCACTCACCACACTCACTCACCACACTCACTCACCACTCACTCCCGACCTCACTCACCACACTCACCACTCACTCACCACTCACTCACCACTCACTCACCACTCACTCACCACACTCATCACTCACTCACCACTCACTCACCACTCACTCACCACACTCACTCACCACACTCACTCACCACTCACTCCCGACCTCACTCACCACACTCACCACTCACTCACCACTCACTCACCACACTCACCACTCACTCACCACTCACTCACCACTCACTCACCACTCACCACATGCAGCACTCCCCACTCACTCACCACTCACCACACTCACCACTCACTCACCACACTCACCACTCACTCACCACACTCACCACTCACCACATGCACCACTCCCCACTCACTCACCACTCACCACACTCACCACTCACTCACCACACTCACCACTCACTCACCACACTCACCACTACACTCACCACACTCACTCACCACACTCACCACTCACTCACCACTCACTCACCACACTCACCACATCACTCACCACACTCACCACACTCACCCAC
>NW_027620536.1:30103-55877 GCF_964198595.1 Lampetra fluviatilis | reverse complement strand
TACTCACTCACTCACTCATCCACTCATTCATCTACTCACTCATCTACTCACTCACTCACTCATCCACTCATTCATCTACTCACTCACTCACTCATCCACTCACTCATCCACCCACTCATCTACTCACTCACTCACTCATCCACTCATTCATCTACTCACTCATCTACTCACTCACTCACTCATCTACTCACTCACTCATCTACTCACTCACTCATCTACTCACTCACTCATCTACTCACTCACTCATCTACTCACTCGCCCACTCACTCATCCACCCACTCATCTACTCACTCATCTACTCACCCACTCACTCATCCACCCACTCATCTACTCACTCACTCATCTACTCACTCACCCACTCACTCATCCACCCACTCATCTACTCACTCATCTACTCACCCACTCACTCATCCACCCACTCATCTACTCACTCACTCATCTACTCACTCGCCCACTCACTCATCCACTCACTCATCTACTCACTCACTCATCTACTCACTCACTCATCTACTCACTCACCCACTCATTCATCCACCCACTCATCCACTCATTCATCTACTCACTCATCTACTCACTCACTCACCCACTCACTCATCCACCCACTCATCTACTCACCACTCATCCACCTCTCCCTCCCCCCACCTCCCCACCACCCCCTCCCCACCCACCCAACCACCCTCCCCACCCCTCACAACCTCTCTGCTCTGCCCCCCCCCACCCTCTCTCTCTCCACCCACAGCCTCCCCCCCCACCCCACCTGCCCCTCCCGCCACAGTCTCCTCCCGGCGTCCTCAGCGGCCTCCAATCGTGGCGACGTCACCGTCATCGTCGTCGTCGTCGTCGCCATCGTCGTCGTCGTCGTCGTCGTCGTCTCCGGCGAGGATCATGCTGGGCCTGTGGCTCCTCACGGACCGGCGCATCTACGCTGACTACCCGCAGCGCGAGATCGAGCGAGCCCTGGCACAGCGCTGCCAGCGGCGTCACGTCCCCTTCCGACTCGTCTTCATGGACGACCTCGTCATCACCGTGGAGGACGGGCGGCTCGGTGAGCGGGGGCAGAGACGCGGAGACGGGGGGGAGAGGCGGTGGGAGATGTGGAGGGGGAGAGACTGGGGGGGAGAGGCGGGGGGGGAGACACGGGGAGGGGAGACGGGGGGGGGGGGAGACGCGGGGGGAGAGGCGGGGGGGAGACGGGGGAGACAGGGGAGGGGGAGTCACGGGGGGGGGAGAGGCGGGGGGGGAGAGGCGGGGGGGAGACACGGGGAGAGACACGTGGGGAGAGACGGGGGGGGGAGACGCGGGGGGGGAGACACGGGGGGGAGGGGGGAGACACGGAGGGAGACACGGAGGGGGGGGGGAGGGGAGACACGGGGGGGGGAGGGGAGACACGGGGAGAGGCACGGGGGGGGAGACGGTGGGGAGACACGGGGGGGGTGCACACGGAGGGGGAGAGGCGGGGGGGGGAGACACGGGGGGGGGGAGACACAGGGGGGGAGACACGGGTGGGGGGGGAGACGCGGGGGGGGAGACACGGAGGGAGATTGAGCACGTGCGTGTGTGACGGGGGTCGGGAGGTGCCCGGCATGTCCAGTGGGTGTGTGTAAGGGCGCCACGGTGGCTAGGAGATGTTGACTACCTCGCCCGGTACACAGGAGGTCGTGGGTTCGATCCCGACCCTGGCGATGCCTGCTGTTGCTGTATATTTGGAGTCTGCGTTTCTCTCATCATCATCACAGTGGCTAGGAGATGTTGACTACCTCGCCCGGTACACAGGAGGTCGTGGGTTCGATCCCGACCCTGACGATGCCTGCTGTTGCTGTATATTTGGAGTCTGCGTTTCTCTCATCATCATCACAGTGGCTAGGAGATGTTGACTACCTCGCCTGGTCTGCAGGAGGGCGTGGGTTCGATCCCGACCCTGACGATGCCTGCTGCTGCTGCTGTATATTTGGAGTCTACGTGTCTCTCTCTCTCTCTTATCATCATCATCATCACAGTGGCTGTGAGATGTTGACTACCTCACCTGGTACACAGGAGGTCGTGGGTTCGATCCCGGACCCTGACGATGCCTGCTGCTGTATATTTGGAGTCTGCATCTCTATAATCATCATCATCACGGAGGCTAAGAGATGTTAACTACCTCGTCTGGTCTTCAGGAGGTCATGGGTTCGATCCCGACCCTGATGAGATGTTAACTACCTCGCCTGGTACGCAGGAGGTCGTGGGTTCGATCCCGACCCTGATGAGATGTTAACTACCTCGCCTGGTACGCAGGAGGTCGTGGGTTCGATCCCGACCCTGATGAGATGTTAACTACCTCGCCTGGTACGCAGGAGGTCGTGGGTTCGATCGCGACCCTTATGAGATGTTAACTACCTCGCCTGGTACGCAGGAGGTCGTGGGTTCGATCGCGACCCTGATGAGATGTTAACTACCTCGCCTGGTACGCAGGAGGTCGTGGGTTCGATCGCGACCCTGATGAGATGTTAACTACCTCGCCTGGTACGCAGGAGGTCGTGGGTTCGATCCCGACCCTGATGAGATGTTAACTACCTCGCCTGGTACGCAGGAGGTCGTGGGTTCGATCCCGACCCTGATGAGATGTTGACTACCTCGCCTGGTACGCAGGAGGTCGTGGGTTCGATCCCGACCCTGATGAGATGTTAACTACCTCGCCTGGTACACAGGAGGTCGTGGGTTCGATCCCGACCCTGATGAGATGTTGACTACCTCGCCTGGTACACAGGAGGTCGTGGGTTCGATCCCGACCCTGATGAGATGTTAACTACCTCGCCTGGTACGCAGGAGGTCGTGGGTTCGATCGCGACCCTGATGAGATGTTAACTACCTCGCCTGGTACGCAGGAGGTCGTGGGTTCGATCCCGACCCAGACGATGCCTGCTGCTGTTTATTTGGAGTCTGCGTCTCTCTCATCATCATCATCACTTTTTTCAAATTTTACCACTTTTTAAATATTTTATATTAAGTTCACTTGCTTGCGCGCTTACGACCGTGCAAATCTTTCGGTCGTTTTTTAACCCACTTCCCGTGATCCAATCGAGCTGACATTTTGCACACAGGCTCGTTGTGCGTGACAATTTATTTTCGTGAAAATTTTTTTCCAAAATTTTCCACTTTTTAGAAAAACATTTTTTTCATATTTAATTTAAAATACCAATGTGATAAAAATGAAACTCTTACTCAAGAAAAACAGAAATGGATAATAAAATAAAACCGATGCCACGCATATTAAGGATCTATAGTGAAAAACTTTGTTTTTACGGGTTAATTTTTTTCAAATGTTACCACTTTTTTCCAAACTTGACCACTTTTTTCAAATGTTACCACTTTTTTCAAACGTTACCACTTTTTTCAAATTTTACCACTTTTTTTTCAAATTCTACCACTTTTTTCAAACTTTACTACTTTTTTCAAACTTTACTACTTTTTTCAAATGTTACCACTTTTTTCAAACGTTACCACTTTTTTCAAATTTTACCACTTTTTTTTCAAATTCTACCACTTTTTTCAAACTTTACTACTTTTTTCAAACTTTACTACTTTTTTCAAATTTTACCACTTTTTTCAAATTTTACCACTTTTTTCAAACTTTACTACTTTTTTCAAACTTTACTACTTTTTTCAAACTTTACTACTTTTTTCAAACTTTACTACTTTTTTCAAACTTTACTACTTTTTTCAAACTTTACTACTTTTTTCAAATTTTACCACTTTTTTCAAACTTTACTACTTTTTTCAAACTTTACTACTTTTTTCAAACTTTACCACTTTTTTCAAATTTTACCACTTTTTTCAAACTTTACTACTTTTTTCAAACTTTACTACTTTTTTCAAACTTTACCACTTTTTTCAAATTTTACCACTTTTTTCAAATTTTACCACTTTTTTCAAACTTTACCACTTTTTTCAAATTTTACCACTTTTTTTTCAAATTCTACCACTTTTTCAAACTTTACTACTTTTTTCAAACTTTACTACTTTTTTCAAATGTTACCACTTTTTTCAAACGTTACCACTTTTTTCAAATTTTACCACTTTTTTTTCAAATTCTACCACTTTTTTCAAACTTTACTACTTTTTTCAAACTTTACTACTTTTTTCAAATTTTACCACTTTTTTCAAACTTTACCACTTTTTTCAAATTTTACCACTTTTTTCAAATTCTACCACTTTTTTCAAACTTTACCACTTTTTTCAAATTTTACCACTTTTTTCAAATTCTACCACTTTTTTCAAACTTTACTACTTTTTTCAAACGTTACCACTTTTTTCAAATTTTACCACTTTTTTCAAACTTTACCGAAAGAACCAAGAAGATGAATCCCTGCAGTCACGAAAGCTTTAAATCGAAAAGTGAATGTTGTTTTAAATCGTTGGAGCCCATCCCAACGCATGCCCGGAGCGACTTTTGTTTGACCCAATAGCGGAGAGGGAGGTGGTGGGGGGGGGGGGTTGTTGGGTGGGGTGGGGGAGGGGTGGACTGGGGGTGGGGTGGATGTGGGGTGGGGGTTGTTGGGTGGGGTGGGGGTGGGGGTGTGGTGGTTGGGTGGGGGGGTGTGGTGGTTGTGTGGTGTGGGGTGGTTGAGAGTGGGGTGGGGTGGGTGACACCGGCAGGAGATAGGGTGGACTGCTACAGGAGGATGTGGAGCTGAGTGGACTTGCCGATGACCGGTACCAGCGGTGTCAAGATCGGCCTCAGTGGAGGAGGCTCGTGAAGGACGCTACTGGGCAGTTGGAGGCAGTCGCCCTCCAACAACAACGGAGGGCGGAGGAGCGACGCTCACAACAACGAGCGGAGCGCCGGGTGGCTAAAGCACAGCAAGTTGGCACAGTAGGGGGCACAGGTGGTGCATCAAAGTAATCTCGGTCAGTCACCCATGGCACCTGCTGGGTCTGTCTCGTGACCTCCTCCTGCACCTAGCCTGGCACGGCAGTCAACCCATGGCACCTGCTGGGTCTGCCCCGTGACCTCCTCCTCATGCACCTAGCCTGGCACGGCAGTCAACCCACGGCACCTGCTGGGTCTGTCCTGTGACCTACTCGTGCACCTAGCCTGGCACAGCAGTCAACCCATGGCACCTGCAGGGTCTGCCCCGTGACCTCCTCCTCATGCACCTAGCCTGGCACGGTAGTCAACCCACGGCACCTGCTGGGTCTGTCCTGTGACCTACTCGTGCACCTAGCCTGGCACGGCAGTCAACCCATGGCACCTGCTGGGTCTGTCCTGTGACCTACTCGTGCACCTAGCCTGGCACGGTAGTCAACCCACGGCACCTGCTGGGTCTGTCCTGTGACCTACTCGTGCACCTAGCCTGGCACGGCAGTCAACCCATGGCACCTGCTGGGTCTGTCACGTGACCTGCCAGCGAGTCTTCGACACGTCACGTGGCCTCAAAGTGCACCTAGCCTGGCACAGGCGCATTGGCGATGTTACCCCCACTTAGTGGTGTGTGGCGGGCGTTGTTGTTTGTGGCTGTGTGTACGAGTGTGTGTGTGTGTACTAGTGTGTGTGTGTGTGTGTACTAGTGTGTGTGTGTGTGTGTACTAGTGTGTGTGTGTGTGTGTACTAGTGTGTGTGTGTGTGTGTACTAGTGTGTGTGTGTGTACTAGTGTGTGTGTGTGTGTGTACGAGTGTGTGTGTGTGTGTGTACGAGTGTGTGTGTGTGTGTACTAGTGTGTGTGTGTGTACTAGTGTGTGTGTGTGTACTAGTGTGTGTGTGTGTGTGTACGAGTGTGTGTGTGTGTGTACTAGTGTGTGTGTGTGTGTACTAGTGTGTGTGTGTGTGTGTACGAGTGTGTGTGTGTGTACTAGTGTGTGTGTGTGTACTAGTGTGTGTGTGTGTGTACTAGTGTGTGTGTGTGTACTAGTGTGTGTGTGTGTGTGTACGAGTGTGTGTGTGTGTGTACTAGTGTGTGTGTGTGTGTACTAGTGTGTGTGTGTGTGTACTAGTGTGTGTGTGTGTGTGTACTAGTGTGTGTGTGTGTACGAGTGTGTGTGTGTGTACTAGTGTGTGTGTGTGTACTAGTGTGTGTGTGTGTACTAGTGTGTGTGTGTGTGTGTACGAGTGTGTGTGTGTGTGTGTACTAGTGTGTGTGTGTGTGTACTAGTGTGTGTGTGTGTGTACTAGTGTGTGTGTACTAGTGTGTGTGTGTGTGTGTACTAGTGTGTGTGTGTGTGTACTAGTGTGTGTGTGTGTGTGTACGAGTGTGTGTGTGTGTGTGTACTAGTGTGTGTGTGTGTGTACTAGTGTGTGTGTGTGTGTACTAGTGTGTGTGTGTGTGTACTAGTGTGTGTGTGTGTGTACTAGTGTGTGTGTACTAGTGTGTGTGTGTGTGTGTACTAGTGTGTGTGTGTGTGTACTAGTGTGTGTGTGTGTGTACTAGTGTGTGTGTGTGTGTACTAGTGTGTGTGTACTAGTGTGTGTGTGTGTGTGTACTAGTGTGTGTGTGTGTGTACTAGTGTGTGTGTGTGTGTACTAGTGTGTGTGTGTGTGTACTAGTGTGTGTGTGTGTGTACTAGTGTGTGTGTGTGTGTACTAGTGTGTGTGTGTGTGTGTACTAGTGTGTGTGTACTAGTGTGTGTGTGTGTGTGTACTAGTGTGTGTGTGTGTGTACTAGTGTGTGTGTGTGTGTACTAGTGTGTGTGTGTGTGTACTAGTGTGTGTGTGTGTGTACTAGTGTGTGTGTACTAGTGTGTGTGTGTGTGTGTACTAGTGTGTGTGTGTGTGTACTAGTGTGTGTGTACTAGTGTGTGTGTGTGTGTACTAGTGTGTGTGTACTAGTGTGTGTGTGTGTGTGTACTAGTGTGTGTGTGTGTGTACTAGTGTGTGTGTGTGTGTACTAGTGTGTGTGTGTGTGTACTAGTGTGTGTGTGTGTGTACTAGTGTGTGTGTGTGTGTACTAGTGTGTGTGTACTAGTGTGTGTGTGTGTGTACTAGTGTGTGTGTACTAGTGTGTGTGTGTGTGTGTACTAGTGTGTGTGTACTAGTGTGTGTGTGTGTGTGTACTAGTGTGTGTGTGTGTGTACTAGTGTGTGTGTGTGTGTACTAGTGTGTGTGTGTGTGTACTAGTGTGTGTGTGTGTGTACTAGTGTGTGTGTGTGTGTACTAGTGTGTGTGTACTAGTGTGTGTGTGTGTGTGTACTAGTGTGTGTGTGTGTGTGTACTAGTGTGTGTGTGTGTGTGTACTAGTGTGTGTGTGTGTGTGTACTAGTGTGTGTACTAGTGTGTGTGTACTAGTGTGTGTGTGTGTGTACTAGTGTGTGTGTGTACTAGTGTGTGTGTGTGTACTAGTGTGTGTGTGTGTGTGTACTAGTGTGTGTGTGTGTGTACTAGTGTGTGTGTGTGTGTGTACTAGTGTGTGTGTGTGTGTACTAGTGTGTGTGTGTGTGTGTACTAGTGTGTGTGTGTGTACGAGTGTGTGTGTGTGTACTAGTGTGTGTGTGTGTGTGTACTAGTGTGTGTGTGTGTGTTCTAGTGTGTGTGTGTGTGTACTAGTGTGTGTGTGTGTGTGTACTAGTGTGTGTGTGTGTACGAGTGTGTGTGTGTGTGTACTAGTGTGTGTGTGTGTGTGTACTAGTGTGTGTGTGTGTGTGTACTAGTGTGTGTGTGTGTGTGTACTAGTGTGTGTGTGTGTGTACTAGTGTGTGTGTGTGTGTACGAGTGTGTGTGTGTGTACTAGTGTGTGTGTGTGTGTACTAGTGTGTGTGTGTGTACTAGTGTGTGTGTGTGTGTACTAGTGTGTGTGTACGAGTGTGTATGTGTGTACGAGTGTGTGTGTGTGTACTAGTGTGTATGTGTGTACGAGTGTGTATGTGTGTACGAGTGTGTATGTGTGTACGAGTGTGTATGTGTGTACGAGTGTGTGTGTGTGTACGAGTGTGTATGTGTGTACTAGTGTGTGTGTACGAGTGTGTGTGTGTACTAGTGTGTGTGTGTGTACGAGTGTGTATGTGTGTACTAGTGTGTGTGTGTGTACTAGTGTGTGTGTACGAGTGTGTATGTGTGTACTAGTGTGTGTGTGTGTACTAGTGTGTGTGTACGAGTGTGTGTGTGTACGAGTGTGTGTGTGTGTACTAGTGTGTGTGTGTACTAGTGTGTGTGTGTGTGTGTACTAGTGTGTGTGTGTGTGTGTGTACGAGTGTGTGTGTACTAGTGTGTGTGTGTGTACTAGTGTGTGTGTGTACTAGTGTGTGTGTGTGTACTAGTGTGTGTGTGTACTAGTGTGTGTGTGTGTACTAGTGTGTGTGTGTACGAGTGTGTGTGTGTGTACTAGTGTGTGTGTGTGTGTACTAGTGTGTGTGTGTGTACTAGTGTGTGTGTACGAGTGTGTATGTGTGTACGAGTGTGTGTGTGTGTGTACTAGTGTGTGTGTGTGTGTACTAGTGTGTGTGTGTGTGTACTAGTGTGTGTGTGTGTACTAGTGTGTGTGTGTGTGTACTAGTGTGTGTGTGTGTGTACGAGTGTGTGTGTGTGTACGAGTGTGTGTGTGTGTGTACTAGTGTGTGTGTGTGTGTACTAGTGTGTGTGTGTGTGTGTACTCGTGTGTGTGTGTGTGTACTCGTGTGTGTGTGTACTAGTGTGTGTGTGTGTACGAGTGTGTATGTGTGTGTAATTGTGGTCGTGTGTGTGTGTGTGATAGCGAGTGTAGGAGTGTAATTGTGGTCGTGTGTGTGTGTGTGATAGCGAGTGTAGGAGTGTGTGTGTGTGTACTAGTGTGTGTGTGTGTGTGTACTCGTGTGTGTGTGTGTGTGTTAGCTAGTGTGTGTGTGTGTGTGTACGAGTGTGTATGTGTGTGTGTACTCGTGTGTGTGTGTACTAGTGTGTGTGTGTGTGTGTACGAGTGTGTGTGTGTGTGTACGAGTGTGTGTGTGTGTGTGTACGAGTGTGTATGTGTGTGTACGAGTGTGTGTGTGTACGAGTGTGTATGTGTTGTGTGTACGAGTGTGTGTGTGTGTGTACTAGTGTGTGTGTGTGTGTACTAGTGTGTGTGTGTGTACTAGTGTGTGTGTGTACTAGTGTGTGTGTGTGTGTACTAGTGTGTGTGTGTGTACTAGTGTGTGTGTGTGTGTGTACTAGTGTGTGTGTGTTTACTAGTTGTGTGTGTACTAGTGTGTGTGTGTGTACTAGTGTGTGTGTGTGTACTAGTGTGTGTGTGTGTACTAGTGTGTGTGTGTGCTGTGTGTGTGTGTACTAGTGTGTGTGTGTGTGTACTAGTGTGTGTGTGTGTGTACTAGTGTGTGTGTGTGTGTACTAGTGTGTGTGTGTGTACTAGTGTGTGTGTGTGTGTACTAGTGTGTGTGTGTGTGTACTAGTGTGTGTGTGTACTAGTGTGTGTGTGTACTAGTGTGTGTGTGTGTGTACTAGTGTGTGTGTGTACTAGTGTGTGTGTGTGTGTACTAGTGTGTGTGTGTGTACTAGTGTGTGTGTGTGTGTACTAGTGTGTGTGTGTGTACTAGTGTGTGTGTGTGTACGAGTGTGTGTGTGTGTACTAGTGTGTGTGTGTGTACTAGTGTGTGTGTGTGTACTAGTGTGTGTGTGTGTGTGTACGAGTGTGTGTGTGTGTGTGTACTAGTGTGTGTGTGTGTGTACTAGTGTGTGTGTGTGTACTAGTGTGTGTGTGTACTAGTGTGTGTGTGTGTGTACTAGTGTGTGTGTGTGTGTACTAGTGTGTGTGTGTGTGTGTACGAGTGTGTGTGTGTGTGTGTACTAGTGTGTGTGTGTGTGTACTAGTGTGTGTGTGTGTACTAGTGTGTGTGTACTAGTGTGTGTGTGTGTGTGTACTAGTGTTGTTGTGTGTGTGTACTAGTGTGTGTGTGTGTGTACTAGTGTGTGTGTGTGTGTACTAGTGTGTGTGTGTGTGTACTAGTGTGTGTGTGTGTGTACTAGTGTGTGTGTGTGTACTAGTGTGTGTGTGTGTGTACTAGTGTGTGTGTGTGTGTACTAGTGTGTGTGTGTGTGTACTAGTGTGTGTGTGTGTGTACTAGTGTGTGTGTGTGTGTACTAGTGTGTGTGTACTAGTGTGTGTGTGTGTGTGTACTAGTGTGTGTGTGTGTGTACTAGTGTGTGTGTGTGTACTAGTGTGTGTGTGTGTGTACTAGTGTGTGTGTGTGTACTAGTGTGTGTGTGTACTAGTGTGTGTGTGTGTGTGTACTAGTGTGTGTGTGTGTGTACTAGTGTGTGTGTGTGTGTACTAGTGTGTGTGTGTGTGTACTAGTGTGTGTGTGTGTGTACTAGTGTGTGTGTGTACTAGTGTGTGTGTGTGTGTGTACTAGTGTGTGTGTGTGTACTAGTGTGTGTGTACTAGTGTGTGTGTGTGTGTACTAGTGTGTGTGTACTAGTGTGTGTGTGTGTGTGTACTAGTGTGTGTGTGTGTGTACTAGTGTGTGTGTGTGTGTACTAGTGTGTGTGTGTGTGTACTAGTGTGTGTGTGTGTGTACTAGTGTGTGTGTGTGTGTACTAGTGTGTGTGTACTAGTGTGTGTGTGTGTGTACTAGTGTGTGTGTGTGTGTACTAGTGTGTGTGTGTGTGTACTAGTGTGTGTGTGTGTGTACTAGTGTGTGTGTACTAGTGTGTGTGTGTGTGTGTACTAGTGTGTGTGTACTAGTGTGTGTGTGTGTGTGTACTAGTGTGTGTGTGTGTGTACTAGTGTGTGTGTGTGTGTACTAGTGTGTGTGTGTGTGTACTAGTGTGTGTGTGTGTGTACTAGTGTGTGTTGTGTGTGTACTAGTGTGTGTGTACTAGTGTGTGTGTGTGTGTGTACTAGTGTGTGTGTGTGTGTGTACTAGTGTGTGTGTGTGTGTGTACTAGTGTGTGTACTAGTGTGTGTGTACTAGTGTGTGTGTGTGTGTACTAGTGTGTGTGTGTACTAGTGTGTGTGTGTGTACTAGTGTGTGTGTGTGTGTGTACTAGTGTGTGTGTGTGTGTACTAGTGTGTGTGTGTGTGTGTACTAGTGTGTGTGTGTGTGTACTAGTGTGTGTGTGTGTACTAGTGTGTGTGTGTGTACGAGTGTGTGTGTGTGTACTAGTGTGTGTGTGTGTGTGTACTAGTGTGTGTGTGTGTGTTCTAGTGTGTGTGTGTGTGTGTACTAGTGTGTGTGTGTGTGTGTACTAGTGTGTGTGTGTGTACGAGTGTGTGTGTGTGTGTACTAGTGTGTGTGTGTGTGTGTACTAGTGTGTGTGTGTGTGTGTACTAGTGTGTGTGTGTGTGTGTACTAGTGTGTGTGTGTGTGTACTAGTGTGTGTGTGTGTGTACGAGTGTGTGTGTGTGTACTAGTGTGTGTGTGTGTGTACTAGTGTGTGTGTGTACTAGTGTGTGTGTGTGTGTACTAGTGGTGTGTGTACGAGTGTGTATGTGTGTACGAGTGTGTGTGTGTGTACTAGTGTGTATGTGTGTACGAGTGTGTATGTGTGTACGAGTGTGTGTGTGTGTACGAGTGTGTATGTGTGTACTAGTGTGTGTGTACGAGTGTGTGTGTGTACTAGTGTGTGTGTGTGTACGAGTGTGTATGTGTGTACTAGTGTGTGTGTACGAGTGTGTGTGTGTACTAGTGTGTGTGTGTGTACGAGTGTGTATGTGTGTACTAGTGTGTGTGTGTGTACTAGTGTGTGTGTACGAGTGTGTATGTGTGTACTAGTGTGTGTGTGTGTACTAGTGTGTGTGTACGAGTGTGTGTGTGTACGAGTGTGTGTGTGTGTACTAGTGTGTGTGTGTACTAGTGTGTGTGTGTGTGTGTACTAGTGTGTGTGTGTGTGTGTGTACGAGTGTGTGTGTACTAGTGTGTGTGTGTGTACTAGTGTGTGTGTGTACTAGTGTGTGTGTACGAGTGTGTGTGTGTGTACTAGTGTGTGTGTGTGTGTACTAGTGTGTGTGTGTGTACTAGTGTGTGTGTACGAGTGTGTATGTGTGTACGAGTGTGTGTGTGTGTGTACTAGTGTGTGTGTGTGTGTACTAGTGTGTGTGTGTGTGTACTAGTGTGTGTGTGTGTACTAGTGTGTGTGTGTGTGTACTAGTGTGTGTGTGTGTGTACGAGTGTGTGTGTGTGTACGAGTGTGTGTGTGTGTGTACTAGTGTGTGTGTGTGTGTACTAGTGTGTGTGTGTGTGTGTACTCGTGTGTGTGTGTGTGTACTCGTGTGTGTGTGTACTAGTGTGTGTGTGTGTACGAGTGTGTATGTGTGTGTAATTGTGGTCGTGTGTGTGTGTGTGATAGCGAGTGTAGGAGTGTGTGTGTGTGTACTAGTGTGTGTGTGTGTGTGTACTCGTGTGTGTGTGTGTGTGTACTAGTGTGTGTGTGTGTGTGTACGAGTGTGTATGTGTGTGTGTACTCGTGTGTGTGTGTACTAGTGTGTGTGTGTGTGTGTACGAGTGTGTGTGTGTGTGTACGAGTGTGTGTGTGTGTGTGTACGAGTGTGTATGTGTGTGTACGAGTGTGTGTGTGTACGAGTGTGTATGTGTGTGTGTACGAGTGTGTGTGTGTGTGTGTACTAGTGTGTGTGTGTGTGTACTAGTGTGTGTGTGTACTAGTGTGTGTGTGTACTAGTGTGTGTGTGTGTGTGTACTAGTGTGTGTGTGTGTACTAGTGTGTGTGTGTGTGTGTACTAGTGTGTGTGTGTGTGTGTACTAGTGTGTGTGTACTAGTGTGTGTGTGTGTACTAGTGTGTGTGTGTGTACTAGTGTGTGTGTGTGTACTAGTGTGTGTGTGTGTACTAGTGTGTGTGTGTACTAGTGTGTGTGTGTGTGTACTAGTGTGTGTGTGTGTGTACTAGTGTGTGTGTGTGTGTGTACTAGTGTGTGTGTGTGTACTAGTGTGTGTGTGTGTGTACTAGTGTGTGTGTGTGTGTACTAGTGTGTGTGTGTGTGTGTACTAGTGTGTGTGTGTGTACTAGTGTGTGTGTGTGTACTAGTGTGTGTGTACTAGTGTGTGTGTGTGTGTACTAGTGTGTGTGTGTGTGTACTAGTGTGTGTGTGTGTGTACTAGTGTGTGTGTGTGTGTGTACTAGTGTGTGTGTGTGTACTAGTGTGTGTGTGTGTACTAGTGTGTGTGTACTAGTGTGTGTGTGTGTGTACTAGTGTGTGTGTGTGTGTACTAGTGTGTGTGTGTGTGTACTAGTGTGTGTGTGTGTGTACTAGTGTGTGTGTGTGTGTACTAGTGTGTGTGTGTGTGTGTACTAGTGTGTGTGTGTGTACTAGTGTGTGTGTGTGTACTAGTGTGTGTGTGTGTACTAGTGTGTGTGTGTGTGTGTACTAGTGAGTGTGTGTGTGTGTACTAGTGTGTGTGTGTGTACTAGTGTGTGAGTGTGTACTAGTGTGTGTGTGAGTGTGTACTAGTGTGTGTGTGTGTGTGTACTAGTGTGTGTGTGTGTGTGTACTAGTGTGTGTGTGTGTGTGTACTAGTGTGTGTGTGTGTGTGTACTAGTGTGTGTGTGTGTGTGTACTAGTGTGTGTGTGTGTGTGTACTAGTGTGTGTGTGTGTGTGTACTAGTGTGTGTGTGTGTGTACTAGTGTGTGTGTGTGTGTGTACTAGTGTGTGTGTGTGTGTGTACTAGTGTGTGTGTGTGTGTGTACTAGTGTGTGTGTGTGTGTGTACTAGTGTGTGTGTGTGTGTGTACTAGTGTGTGTGTGTGTGTGTACTAGTGTGTGTGTGTGTGTGTACTAGTGTGTGTGTGTGTGTACTAGTGTGTGTGTGTGTGTACTAGTGTGTGTGTGTGTGTACGTGTGTGTGTGTGTACTAGTGTGTGAGTGTGTGTGTACTAGTGTGTGAGTGTGTGTGTACTAGTGTGTGAGTGTGTGTGTACTAATGTGTGTGTGTGTGTACTAATGTGTGTGTGTGTGTACTAATGTGTGTGTGTGTGTGTGTGATAGCGAGTGTAGGAGTGTGTGTGTATTATTGTGGTCGTGTGTGTGTGATAGCGAGTGTAGGAGTGTGTGTGTAAGAGTGTGAGTGTAAGAGTGTGCGAGTGTGTGATAGCGAGTGTGTAGGAGTATGCGAGTGTGTGATAGCGAGTGTGTAAGAGTGTGTGTGTGTGTGTGTGTAAGAGTGTGTGTGTGTGTAAGAGTGTGTGTGTGTGTGTAAGAGTGTGTGTGTGTAAGAGTGTGTGTGTGTGTGTAAGAGTGTGTGTGTGTGTGTAAGAGTGTGTGTGTGTGTGTGATAGCGAGTGTGCGAGTGTGTGATAGCGAGTGTAGGAGTGTGTGTGTGTACGAGTGTGTGTGTGTAAGAGTGAATGTGTGTAAGTGTATAAGAGTGTGTGTGTGTAAGTGTGTAAGAGTGTGTGTGTAAGTGTGAGTGTGTGTGTGTGTGATAGCGAGTGTGTAAGAGTGTGCGAGTGTGTAAGAGTGTCTGTGTAGGAGTGTGAGTGTGTGTGTGTGATAGCGTGTGTAAGAGTGTGTGTGTGTGATAGTGAGTGTACGAGTGTGTGTGTGTGATAGCGAGTGTACGAGTGTGTGTGTGTGTGTGATAGCGAGTGTGTAAGAGTGTGTGTGTGTGTGTGTGATAGCGAGTGTACGAGTGTGTGTGTGTAAGAGTGTGCGAGTGTGTGATAGCGTGTGTAGGAGTGTGTGTGTGATAGCGAGTGTGCCAGTGTGTGTGTGTAAGAGTGTGCGAGTGTGTGTAGGAGTGTGTGTGTGTGTGTGATAGCGAGTGGTAGGAGTGTGTGTGTAAGAGTGTGCCAGTGTGTGATGGCGAGTGTAGGAGTGTGCGAGTGTGTGATAGCGTGTGTACGAATGTGTGTGTAAGAGTGTGTGTGCGTAAGAGTGTGAGTGTGTGTGATAGCGTGTGTGCCAGTGTGTGATAGCGAGTGTAAGAGTGTATGTGTAGGAGTGTGAGTGTGTGTGTGTGATAGTGTGTGTGTGTGTAAGCGTGTGTGTGTGTGTGTGATAGCGAGTGTAAGGGTGAGTGTGTGTGTGTAATAGCGTGTGTAGGAGTGTGTGTGTAGGAGTGTGCGAGTGTGTGATAGCGTGTGTAGGAGTGTGTGTGTGTGTGTGATAGCGAGTGTAAGGGTGTGTGTAGGAGTGTGTGTGTGTGTAAGTGTGCGTGTGTGTGTGTGAGTGTGTGTGTGATAGCGAGTGTAAGGGTGAGTGTGTGTAAGAGTGTGTGTAAGTGTGTGTGTGTAAGAGTGTGTGTGTGTAAGTGTGTAAGAGTGTGTGATAGCGAGTGTAGGAGTGTGTGTGTGTGTAAGAGTGTGTAGGAGTGTGTGTGTGTGTGTAAGAGTGTGTGTGTGATAGGGAGTGTGCGAGTGTGTGATAGCGAGTGTACGAATGTGTGTAAGTGTGTGTGTGTAAGAGTGTGAGTGTGTGTGATAGCGAGTGTAAGGGTGTGTGTAGGAGTGTGTGTGTGTGTGTAAGAGTGTGAGTGTGTAAGAGTGTGTGTGTGATAGCGAGTGTGCGAGTGTGTGATAGCGAGTGTACGAATGTGTGTAAGAGTGTGAGTGTAAGAGTGTGTGTGTGTAAGTGTGTAAGAGTGTGTGATAGCGAGTGTGTGATAGCGAGTGTAGGAGTGTGTGTGTGTGTAAGAGTGTGTGTGTGATAGCGAGTGTGCGAATGTGTGTAAGTGTGTGTGTGTGATAGCGAGTGTAATGCAGTGTGTGTGTGATAGCGAGTGTAAGGGTGAGTGTGTGTAAGAATGTGTGTGTGTAAGAGTGTGTAAGAGTGTGAGTGTGTAAGAGTGTGAGTGTGTAAGCTTACCACACACGTTGGCAGGAAGTGTCCACTTCCCCATGCTTAGCAATGCCCTCCCATTGCCAGCCTCCACCTACTCCACCACCACCTCCACCACCACATCCACCACCTCCACTCTCTCCACCTCCACCACCTCCTCCACCACCACCACCTCCACCACCTCCACTCTCTCCTCCACCACCACCTCCACCACGACATCCACTCTCTCCACCTCCACCACCACCACCACTCTCTCCACCACCACCTCCACCACCTCCACCACCTCCACTCTCTCCTCTACCACCACATCCACTCTTGCCTCCACCACCTCCTCGACCACCACCTCCACCACATCCACTCTCTCCACCACCACCCCACCACCACCTCCACCACCACCACCACCACCACCACCACCCCACCACCACCTCCACCACCACCTCCACCCTCACCACCACCTCCACCACCACCACCACCCCCACCACCACCCCCACCACCCCACCTCCTCCACCACCACCACCTCCACCCTCACCACCACCCCCACCACCCCACCTCCTCCACCACCACCTCCACCACCACCACCACCCCCACCACCACCACCTCCACCACCACCTCCACCCTCACCACCACCACCCCACCTCCTCCACCACCACCACCTCCACCACCTCCACCACCATTACCACCACCACCACCCCCCCCACCACCACCACCTCCACCACCACCACCACCCCCACCACCACCACCTCCACCCTCACCACCACCCCCACCACCCCACCTCCTCCACCACCACCACCTCCACCCTCACCACCACCCCCACCACCCCACCTCCTCCACCACCACCACCTCCACCCTCACCACCACCCCCACCACCCCACCTCCTCCACCACCACCACCTCCACCACCTCCACCACCACCACCTCCACCACCTCCACCACCTCCACCACCTCCACCACCATTACCACCACCACCACCCCCCCCCCCCCACCACCACCTTCACCACCTCCCCCCACCACTACCCCCACCACCACCACCACCCTCACCACCACCCCCACCACCTCCACCACCTCCACCACCACCCTCACCACCTTCACCACCACCACCACCACCACCTCCACCACCTCCACCACCACCCCCCCCCCCCACCACCACCACCTCCTCCACCTCCTCCACCACCCCCCCCCCCCACCACCACCACCACCACCTCCTCCACCTCCTCCACCACCCCCCCCACCACCACCACCTCCTCCACCTCCTCCACCTCCTCCACCACCTCCACCACCTCCCCCACCTCCCCCACCACCCTCACCAACATGTTGGGTGACGTCACCTGCTAATGGTTGTTGGGGAGGGGTGCAGCATGTGAAGTGACGTCACCCCCCTCGTGGTTGTTGGGGAGGGGTGCAGCATGTGAAGTGACGTCACCCCCCTCGTGGTTGTTGGGGAGGGGTGCAGCATGTGCAGTGACGTCACCCCCCTCGTGGTTGTTGGGGTGGGGTGCAACATGTTGAATGGTGTAAATGCTTTACCCTGAGCTCTCATACTCTGATGGTGCGTTGTCTTTGAGTTGTGCGCCTTTTGGCGTCATCTGGTCCAACACCATGTGAGACTAGGCTCTAAGGAAAGCTGTCTCGGGTGTGGACCAATCAACTTCAACAAGGACAGTGCTCATACACTATCAGAGTTGTGTGTTTTTTGTTTGCATTACGACTGCAGGTATTGTGATCTATGCAAACATGACTCCTTGTAAAAAAAAGGTGTCAGTTTTGTTGCCAGATAGAAGGGTAAAACAACAATTATCATATTTTTTTACTGGCAAATGAGGTTCCAATGATGTTGAGTGACGTCATCCCCCTCGTGGTTGTTGGGGAGGGGTGCAGCATGTTGAGTGACGCACAAACACATCCTTGGCTCATGATGTTGGTGATTTTTCCAGCGAGGCAAGGCCACACTGAGCTACGGAGTTCATTCTCAGAAGCTACCTGCCCACAAACTAAACTAGAACTATCTTCATGGTTCTTTCGGTAAAGTCACGTAGAAGGGAAGTAATAAAATAATAAAAATAAAACGTAATAAAGTAATTTTATTTTATTTATATATAAAATAAATTATTTTATGAATAGAAATTATTTTATTATGCTTTATTTATTATTATGTTTTTTTTATTATGTTTTATTTTTATTATTTTATTACTTCCCTTCTACGTGACTTTACCGAAAGAACCAAGAAGATGAATCCCTGCAGTCACGAAAGCTTTAAATCGAAATGTAAACTAGAACTAATTTTATTTTACCAGGTAATGTCACACATAGCCGTGTCGCTCTTTCAGAGGATGACCTGGTCATCAACTAAACTATTTAATATTTGGAGTCTGCATCTCTTTCTCTCTTTCTTCATCATCATCACGGTGGCTAGGAGATGTTAACTACCTCGCCTGGTACGCAGGAGGTCGTGGGTTCGATCCCGACCCTGATGAGATGTTAACTACCTCGCCTGGTACGCAGGAGGTCGTGGGTTCGATCCCGACCCTGATGAGATGTTGACTACTTCGCCTGGTGTACAGGAGGTCGTGGGTTCGATCCCGACCCTGATGAGATGTTGACTACCTCGCCTGGTACACAGGAGGTCGTGGGTTCGATCCCGACCCTGATGAGATGTTAACTACCTCGCCTGGTGTACAGGAGGTCGTGGGTTCGATCCCGACCCTGATGAGATGGTGGCTACCTTGCCTAGGGCGCAGGAGATCGTGGGTTCGATCGCGACCCCGGTGAGATGTTAACTACCTCGCCTGGTATACAGGAGGTCGTGGGTTCGATCCCGACCCTGATGAGATGTTAACTACCTCGCCTGGTATGCCTTTGCCTGGCTCAGTGAGCCACAATGTGACCTCTGAACCCTACGGGAGCCTTGACCTGGCTCAGTGAGCCGCAATGTGACCTCTGAACCCTACAGGAGCCTTGGCCTGGCTCAGTGAGCCGCAATGTGACCTCTGAACCCGACGGGAGCCTTGGCCTTGCTCAGTGAGCCGCAATGTGACCTCTGAACCCTACGGGAGCCTTGGCCTGGCTCCGTGAGCCGCTATGTGACCTCTGAACCCTACGGGACCCTTGGCCTGGCTCAGTGAGCCTCAATGTGACCTCTGAACCCTACGGGAGCCTTGGCCTGGCTCCGTGAGCCGCTATGTGACCTCTGAACCCTACGGGACCCTTGGCCTGGCTCAGTGAGCCTCAATGTGACCTCTGAACCCTACGGGAGCCTTGGCCTGGCTCCGTGAGCCGCTATGTGACCTCTGAACCCTACGGGACCCTTGGCCTGGCTCAGTGAGCCTCAATGTGACCTCTGAACCCTACGGGAGCCTTGGCCTGGCTCCGTGAGCCGCTATGTGACCTCTGAACCCTACGGGAGCCTTGGCCTGGCTCCGTGAGCCTCAATGTGACCTCTGAACCCTACGGGAGCCTTGGCCTGGCTCCGTGAGCCGCAGAGAAACCCAAGAATGTCACCGTCTTTGTTCGGCCGCCACGTGCTCCGGTTCACCTCGGGTCACGCGTTGCAGGAAGTGGGTGGATGGGGCTCGCGCTGATAGAGGCACGTGACCCTCACTCCCCCCATCACCCCCCCCACGCTCCCCTTCCCCCCCACCCCCCGTCCCCCCACCCACTCTTCCGTTTCCCACCCCACCCACTCCACCTCCCCCAACCCACCCCACCCCCCCGTTCCCCCCACCCACTCCACCCCTTCGCCCCCACCCACTCCACCTCCCCCACCCACCCCACCCCCCCGTTCCCCCCACCCACTCCACCCCTTCGCCCCCACCCACTCCACCCCCCGTTCCCCCCCACCCACTCCACCCCTTCCCCCACCCCCCTTCCCCCCCACTCACTCCACCCCTTCCCCCCCACCCACTCCACCCCTTCCCCCCCCCACCCACTCCACCCCTTTCCCCCCCACCCACTCCACCCCTTTCCCCCCCACCCACTCCCCCCCTTCCCCCCCACCCACTCCGCCCCTTCCCCCCCACCCACTCCACTCCTTTCTCCCCCACCCACTCCCCCCTTCCCCCCCACTCACTCCACCCCTCCCCCCACCCCCCTCTGGAAAATCCTCCTCCCCCCCCCGCCTCCTCTCGGCCCACTCACCCGCACAATTCTTGGCTAATCGCCTTTTGGAATCTGTTCACTTTGTCAATAATCAAGACTCACCACACAGAGACACACAGAGACACACAGACTCACACAGAGACACAGACTCACAGAGACACAGACTCACCACACAGAGACACAGACTCACCACACAGAGACACACAGAGACACACAGACTCACACAGAGACACAGACTCACCACACAGAGACACAGACTCACCACACAGAGACACACAGAGACACACAGACTCACACAGAGACACAGACTCACCACACAGAGACACAGACTCACCACACAGAGACACAGACTCACACAGAGACACAGACTCACCACACAGAGACACAGACTCACCACACAGAGACACACAGAGACACACAGACTCACACAGACTCACCACACAGACTCACCACACTGAGACACACAGAGACACACAGACTCACACAGAGACACAGACTCACCACACAGAGACACAGACTCACCACACAGAGACACAGACTCACCACACAGAGACACACAGAGACACACAGACTCACACAGAGACACAGACTCACCACACAGACTCACCACACAGAGACACACAGACTCACACAGAGACACAGACTCACACAGAGACACAGACTCACCACACAGAGACACAGACTCACCACACAGAGACACACAGACTCACACAGAGACACAGACTCACACAGAGACACAGACTCACACAGAGACACAGACTCACACAGAGACACAGACTCACCACACAGAGACACAGACTCACCACACAGAGACACACAGAGACACACAGACTCACACAGAGACACAGACTCACACAGAGACACAGACTCACACAGAGCCACAGACTCACCACACAGAGACACAGACTCACCACACAGAGACACACAGAGACACACAGACTCACACAGAGACACAGACTCACACAGAGACACAGACTCACCACACAGACTCACCACACAGAGACACACAGAGACACACAGACTCACACAGAGACACAGACTCACCACACAGAGACACAGACTCACCACACAGAGACACAGACTCACCACACAGAGACACAGACTCACCACACAGAGACACACAGAGACACACAGACTCACACAGAGACACAGACTCACCACACAGAGACACAGACTCACCACACAGAGACACAGACTCACTACACAGAGATACGCAGAGACACACAGACTCACACAGAGACACAGACTCACACAGAGACACAGACTCACACAGAGACACAGACTCACCACACAGAGACACAGACTCACCACACAGAGACACACAGAGACACACAGACTCACACAGAGACACAGACTCACCACACAGACTCACCACACAGATTCATCACACAGATTCATCACACAGAGACACACACAGACTCATCACACAGACTCATCACACAGAGACACACAGACTCATCACACAGACTCATCACACAGAGAGACCCACAGACTCATCACACACAGACACAGAGACTCACCACACAGACTCATCACACAGAGACACACAGACACCCACAGACTAATCACACAGTGACCCACAGACTCACCACACAGAGACCCACACAGAGACCCACAGACTCATCACACAGAGACCCACAGACTCATCACACAGAGACCCACAGACTCATCACACAGAGACCCACAGACTCACCACACAGAGAGACACACAGACTCATCACACAGACACACAGACTCACACAGACACACAGACTCACACAGAGACCCACAGACTCACCACACAGAGACACAGACTCATCACAGAGAGACACACAGAGACTCACCACACAGAGACACACAGACTCATCACACAGAGACCCACAGACTCACCACACAGAGACACAGACTCATCACAGAGAGACACACAGAGACTCATCACACAGAGACC
Source organism: Lampetra fluviatilis (assembly GCF_964198595.1). Classification (NCBI taxonomy): domain Eukaryota; kingdom Metazoa; phylum Chordata; class Hyperoartia; order Petromyzontiformes; family Petromyzontidae; genus Lampetra; species Lampetra fluviatilis. Next base: position 34,186 of record NW_027620536.1, on the reverse strand, counting down.
CACAGACTCGCCACACAGAGACCCACAGACTCACCACACAGAGACCCACAGACTCATCACACAGAGACCCACAGACTCATCACACAGAGACCCACAGACTCATCACACAGAGACCCACAGACTCATCACACAGAGACCCACAGACTCGCCACACAGAGACCTACAGACTCATCACACACAGACCCACAGACTCGCCACACAGAGACCCACAGACTCGCCACACAGAGACCCACAGACTCATCACACAGAGACCCACAGACTCACACAGAGACCCACAGACTCGCACAGACCCACACAGACTCGCACAGACACACTCACACAGACCCAGACTCACTACACAGAGACCCACAGACCCACACAGAGACCCACAGACTCACACAGACTCACACAGACCCACACAGAGACCCACAGACTCACACAGACTCACCACACAGACCCACACAGACTCGCACAGACACAGACTCGCACAGACCCAGACTCACTACACAGACTCACACAGACCCACACAGAGACCCACAGACTCACACAGAGACCCACATACACCCACAGACTCGCACAGACCCACAGACTCACACAGACCCAGACTCACTACACAGACTCACACAGACCCACACAGAGACCCACAGACTCACACAGACTCACCGCACAGACCCACACAGACTCACACAGACCCACAGACTCATGTAGAATTCTTTTTAGAAATTCTGACTCACTCGGTGGACTTTCCAGACAGTGTGAGTCAGTCAGTCAGTGCGTGTGTGTGCGTGTGTCAGTGCGTGTGTGTGTGTCTGTCTGTGTGTGTGTCTGTGTGTGTGTCTGTGTGTGTGTCTGTGTGTGTGTCTGTGTGTGTGTCTGTGTGTGTGTCAGTGCGTGTGTGCGTGTGTGTGTGTGTGTGTCAGTGCGTGTGTGTGTGTGTGTGTCAGTGCGTGTGTGTGTGTGTCAGTGTGTGTGTGCGTGTGTGTCAGTGTGTGTGTGCGCGTGTGTGTCAGTGCGTGTGTGTCAGTGTGTGTGTGTCAGTGTGTGTGTGTGCGTGTGTGTCAGTGTGTGTGTGCGTGTGTGTCAGTGTGTGTGTGTGCGTGTGTGTCAGTGTGTGTGTCAGTGTGTGTGTGCGCGGCCGGGCGTGATGCTGGCCACCCACCCCCCTCGTGTGCCGTTCCGGCCTTCATAGGTGCTGCTCACTAACAGCCCTTGCCCCTATAGTGCGTCAAGGCTACACGGGGGATCTTTGTCTTTGCGTGAGATTGTGGTATATACGTGTGAATGTGCGGGGATGGGTGTGTGTGTGTGGCCACGGTGGTGAGATGTTCACTACCTCGCCTGGTATGCAGGAGGTCGTGGGTTCGATCCTGATGCCTGCTGTATAGTTGGAGTTTGCGTGTCTCTCTCTCATCATCATCACAGTGGCTAGGAAATGTTCACTACCTCGCCTGGTCTACAGGAGGTCGTGGGTTCGATCCTGATGCCTGCTGTATAGTTGGAGTTTGCGTGTCTCTCTCTCATCATCATCACAGTGGCTAGGAGATGTTCACTACCTCGCCTGGTATACAGGAGGTCGTGGGTTCGATCCTGCTGCCTGCTGTATAGTTGGAGTTTGCAGGTCTCTCTCTCATCATCATCACAGTGGCTAGGAGATGTTCACTACCTCGCCTGGTACACAGGAGGTCGTGGGTTCGATCTCGACCCTGATGAGATGTTAACTACCTCGCCTGGTACGCAGGAGGTCGTGGGTTCGATCTCGGCCCTGATGAGATGTTAACTACCTCGCCTGGTATACAGGAGGTCGTGGGTTCGATCTCGACCCTGATGAGATGTTCACTACCTCGCCTGGTATACAGGAGGTCGTGGGTTCGATCCTGATGCCTGCTGTATAGTTGGAGTTTGCGTGTCTCTCTCTCATCATCATCACAGTGGCTAGGAGATGTTCACTACCTCGCCTGGTATACAGGAGGTCGTGGGTTCGATCCTGATGCCTGCTGTATAGTTGGAGTTTGCGTGTCTCTCTCTCATCATCATCACAGTGGCTAGGAGATGTTGACTACCTCGCCTGGTACACAGGAGGTCGTGGGTTCGATCCCGACCCTGATGAGATGTTCACTACCTCGCCTGGTACGCAGGAGGTCGTGGGTTCGATCCCGACCCTGACGCCTGTTGCTGTATATTTGGAGTCAGCGTCTCTCTCTCATCATCATCATCACGGTGGCTATGAGATGTTAACTACCTCGCCAGGTACACAGGAGGTCGTGGGTTCGATCCCGACCCTGATGATGCCTGCTGCTGCTGTATATTTGGAGTCTGCGTCTTTCTCTCATCATCATCACAGTGGCTAGGAGATGTTAACGACCTCGCCTGGTCTACAGGAGGTTGTGGGTTCGATGCCGACCCTGACGCCTTCTGCTGCTGCTGTAGATTTGGAGTCTGCGTCTCTCATCATCATCACAGTGGCTAGGAGATGTTAACTACCTCGCCAGGTACACAGGAGGTCGTGGGTTCGATCCCGACCCTGATGAGATGTTGACTACCTCGCCTGGTACACAGGAGGTCGTGGGTTCGATCCCGACCCTGATGAGATGTTGACTACCTCGCCTGGTGTACAGGAGGTCGTGGGTTCGATCCCGACCCTGATGAGATGTCAGCTACCTCGCCTGGTGCACAGGAGGTCGTGGGTTCGATCCCGACCCTGACGCCTGCTGCTGCTGCTGTATATTTTGAGTTTGTGTGTCTCTCTTTCCCCGTGGTGGTCGCGTGGATTTTAATTTGGGTTCCATCGGTATTTTCTCTCCACGTTTTAAACGCTTTTTTTTTTTACTATTTGGCTCCTAAATTTCGATTTAAAGCTTCTTTCGTGACTGCAGGGATTCATCTTCTTGGTTCTTTCGGTAAAGTCACGTAGAAGGGAAGTAATAAAATGATAAAAATAAAACATAATAAAAAAAAACATAATAATAAATAAAGCATAATAAAATAATTTCTATTCATAAAATAATTTATTTTATATATAAATCAAATAAAATTACTTTATTGTGTTTCATTTTTATTATTTTATTACTTCCCTTCTACGTGACTTTGCCGAAAGAACCAAGAACATATTTGGCTCCTCTGAATGTCCACGTGATTGATGATGGAGCCACTTGGTTGGGAAGCTGTCATTTGTTATTGCCAGATCGCTTTTGGCAAATGAGCCTTAGTGAAATTCGCTTGCTGACTAATCTCGATTTGAAGCTTTCGTGACTGCAGGGATCCATCCCATGCCCTTTGGTTGTTTCGGTGAAGTCACCGTGGTTAGAAAATGAAATAAAGCGTGACGTTTCGGGCGCAACACCAAGCGGTCCATCATCAGATGGGAAAGCGACCTTCTGCGTAGCAGGCGAGGTAGTTAACATCTCACCAGGGTCGGGATCGAACCCACGATCTCCTGCGCACCAGGCGAGGTAGTTAACATCTCATCAGGGTCGCGATCGAACCCACGATCTCCTGCGTACCAGGCGAGGTAGTTAACATCTCATCAGGGTCGCGATCGAACCCACGACCTCCTGTACACCAGGCGAGGTAGTTAACATCTCATCAGGGTCGCGATCGAACCCACGATCTCCTGCGCCCTAGGCGAGGTAGCCACCATCTCATCATCAACATCTTTCCAGCTACAATGCTGCGCTGTGTACGAATTGCCCCGGGGGGGTGGGTGGGTGGGGGATGTAGGAACTTTGTGTTTTGTCAGAGGGGGGACGGATTTTCTTCTTCGCCGGTCAGCCTGCTTGGTGGTGCAGTGGCCGAGAGTGTTCCAGACGGGTTCGGGCAAAATCGGTTTGACCAGGAGAGCAGATCCACTGTGCGCGCTCGCATTATCTCTTCCCCCCATCTCGCTCTCTCTCGCTCTCTCCCCCATCTCTCTCTCTTTTTTATTTTACGATCAGTGGAAACAAGAAGATGCTCGGTGTATTCGGCACTTTTCGTAATTTTTTTTAAATTAAATTTACATTTTAAAACTCTGCTTTATGTAAAGCTCCACCTCTCGCTCACTCTCCCCCCATCTCTCCCCCATCTCTCCCCCATCTCTCGTTCTCTCTCCCATCTCCCTCTTTTTTT
>NW_027620536.1:0-25000 GCF_964198595.1 Lampetra fluviatilis | reverse complement strand
ACTCACACACACTCACTCACACACACTCACACACACTCACTCACTCACACTCCCTCACTCACACACACTCACTCACTCACACTCCCTCACTCACACACACTCACACACACTCACACACACTCACTCACACTCACTCACACACACTCACACACACTCACTCACTCACACTCCCTCACTCACACACACTCACACACACACACTCACACTCCTTCACACACTCACTCACTCACACTCCCTCACACACACTCACACACACTCACACACACTCCCTCACACACTCATACTCTCACTCACACACTCACACTCACACACTCACACACACTCACTCACTCACACACACACACACTCACTCATTCACACTCCCTCACTCACACACACTCACACACACTCACACTCACACACTCACACACTCACTCACACTCCCTCACTCACACACACTCACACACACACTCACACACACTCTCACTCACACACTCACACACTCACTTACACTCCCTCACTCACACACACTCACACACACTCACACACACACACACACACTCCCTCACACACTCACTCTCACTCACACACACTCACACACACACTCACTCACTCACACACTCGCTCACATTCACTCACACACACACCCTCACACATGCTCACACACACTCACACACACTCACACACACTCACACACTCCCTCACACACACACACTCACACTCCTTCACACACTCACTCACTCACACTCCCTCACACACACTCACACACACTCACACACACTCCCTCACACACTCATACTCTCACTCACACACTCACACTCACTCACTCACACTCACACACTCACTCACACACACACACACTCACTCATTCACACTCCCTCACTCACACACACTCACACACACTCACACTCACACACTCACACACTCACTCACACTCCCTCACTCACACACACTCACACACACACTCACACACACTCTCACTCACACACTCGCACACTCACACACACACTCACACACACTCACACACACACACACTTACACACTCACACTCACACACTCGCTCACATTCACTCACACACACCCTCACACATGCTCACACTCACACACACTCACACACACTCACACACTCCCTCACACACACACTGACACACACTCACACTCCCTCACACACACACTCACTCACACTCCCTCACTCACACACACTCTCACTCACACACTCACACTCACTCACTCACACTCACACACTCACTCACACACGCTCACACACAATCACACACTCGCACACTCACACACACACTCACACACACTCACACACACTCACACACACACACTCACACTCACTCACTCACACACTCGTTCACATTCACTCACACACACCCTCACACATGCTCACACTCATACACACACACTCACACACACTCCCCCCCCTCCCCCCCCCGCCCCCCCCAGGGGGTATAGGCGTCATGTGCGCCACACACACACACTCACTCACACACGCACTCACACGCTCCCTCACTCCCTCACTCTCACACTCACTCCCTCACACACACACGCACTCACACACGCACTCACACACACTCACACTCCCTCACTCACACACTCACACACTCACTTTCACACTCCCTCACTCCCACACACTCCCACACACTCTCACACTCACACACTCACCACACACTCACACACTCACACTCACTCTCACACACCACACATAGACTCACTCACTCACACGCTCTCACACACTCCCACACTCGCACACTCCCACACTCTCACACTCCCTCACACACACTCACACATGCACTCACACACACTCACACTCCCTCACTCACACACTCACACACTCACTCTCACACTCCCTCATTCCCACACACTCCCACACACTCACACTCACTCTCACACACCACACATAGACTCACTCACTCACTCACACTCCCACACTCTCACACTCCCTCACACGCACTCTCATACCCCCACCCCCCCACCCCCCGCCCCCCCCAGGGGGCATAGGCGTCATGTGCGCTCTATCCGAGGAGGGCCGCCGCCTCGCCGTGCAAGTCTCCAACATCCTGGGCATGGACGTGTGCGGCATCGACCTGCTGGTTCGTGCCGACGGCTCCTACTGCGTGTGCGAGGCCAACGCCAACGTGGGCTTCATCGCCTTCGACCGAGCCTGCGGCCTGGACGTCGCGGGCGTGATTGCCGACTACGCGCTCTCGCTTGCGCCGATTGGCGACATCACCGACATCACCGACAGCGCCGCCGCCACCCGCCGCCGTGCCGGTGCCCGTCTCCGACGTGGGAGGTTTGGGGGGTGAGTCTCGCTGCTGTTCAACGACTTCAACGTCGTCGTCGTCGTCGTCATCGTCGTCGTCGGACTCTTCCTCAGCCGCGACGGCCACGCTCACCGCCGGCGCTACCAACGGCGTGAAGGGCGGTGGTGGTGGTGGTGGCGGCGGTGGCGGCGGTGGTGGTGGCGGTGGTGGCAGCAGCAATAACTCGTCGAGCGATGAGCAGGAGCTGGTGGCGCTGGTCGGCAAGTTGGGTACCGGCGATGGCTACGGTGGCGGTGGTGGCGGTGGTACCGGTGGAGTCAACGGAAGTGAAATTACCTCATTTGGCGGCGGTGGTGGTGGTGGTGGTGGCGGTGGTGGCGGTGGTGGTGGCGGTGGCACCGGCGTGCTGCAGTCGCCGATCGGCGGTGGAGACGGCACTGGCGGCATCGGCATCGGCGTGGCGTCGTCATCGGCGTCGGCGGGGGTCGTGAACTTCAACATCAACGAGCTGATGATCGCAAACGACGCCAAGAGGCTCACCAAGGCGTGAGCTTGAGGGGCGAGGGAGGGGGGCGGGGGGGGGGACTTTCATTCCTTCCTTCTGAGTCATTTCCTGAGTTACTTTCATTCACCTCGCTCGGAGTCATTCCCCGAGTTACTTTGATTCCCTCGCTCGGAGTCGATCTCCGACGACTCTTTCGTTCCCCCGTGTCTTTCTGGAGCCCCCAGTTTAATTCCCTGACTCCTCTTTCATTCCCCCGTCTCTCTCATTCCCCCGACTTTCATTCCCCGTCTCTTTCGTTCCCCCGTCTTTCATTTTCCGTCTCTTTCGTTCCCCCGTGTCTCATTCCCTGACTCTCTTTCATTCCCCCGTCTCTCTCATTCCCCCGACTTTCATTCCCCGTCTCTTTCGTTCCCCCGTCTTTCATTCTCCGTCTCTCTCGTTCCCCCATGTCTCATTCCCTGACTGGTCTTTCATTCCTCCGTCTCTCTCATTCCCCCGACTTTTATTCCCCCGTCTCTCTCGTTCCCCCGTGTCTCATTCCCTGGCTCCTCTTTCATTCCCCGTCTCTCTCATTCCCCCGACTTTCATTCCCCCATCTCTCTCTCTCTCGTTCCCCCGTCTTTCATTCCCCCGTCTCTCTCGTTCCCCCGTGTCTCATTCCTTGACTTATTTCTCATTCCCCGTCTCTCTCATTCCCCCGTCTTTCATTCCCCGTCTCTCTCTCTCGTTCCCCCCGTCTTTCATTCCCCCGTCTCTCTCGTTCCCCCGTGTCTCATTCCCTGGCTCCTCTTTCATTCCCCGTCTCTCTCATTCCCCCGTCTTTCATTCCCCGTCTCTCTCTCGTTCCCCGACTTTCATTCCCCGTCTCTCTCATTCCCCGCCTCTCTCGTGTCCCCGTGTCTCATTCCCCGTCTCTCTCATTCCCCCGTCTTTCATTCCCCGTCTCTCTCTCTCTCGTTCCCCCGACTTTCATTCCCCGTCACTCTCATTCCCCGCCTCTCTCATTTCCCCGTGTCTCATTCCCCGTCTCTCTCATTCCCCGTGTCTCATTCCCCGACTCTCTCATTCCCCCGTCTTTCATTCCCCGTCTCTCTCTCTCTCTCTCTCGTTCCCCCGTCTTTCATTCCCCGTCTCTCTCATTCCCCGCCTCTCTCGTTTCCCCGTGTCTCATTCCCCGTCTCTCTCATTCCCCCGTCTTTCATTCCCCGTCTCTCTCTCTCTCTCTCGTTCCCCCGACTTTCATTCCCCGTCTCTCTCATTCCCCGTCTCTCTCATTCCCCCGTCTTTCATTCCCCGTCTCTCTCTCTCTCTCTCTCTCGTTCCCCCGACTTTCATTCCCCGTCTCTCTCATTCCCCGCCTCTCTCGTTTCCCCGTGTCTCATTCCCCGACTCTCTCATTCCCCGTCTCTCTCTCATTCCCCCGTCTTTCATTCCCTCCCTCCCATCCCCTCCCCTCGCCGCTGATAGACTGTGAAACGCTTGGAGTGTCCAAGCGCGTGTAGACCTCCCCCACCCTCACCCCCACCCCCCCCCAAAATGTGAAATTGAGCCTCATCCCATACAGAAAAACCTCTTTATCCCATACAGAACACTCCTTATCCCATACAGAAAAACCTCATCCCATACAGAAACCTCCTTATCCCATACAGAACCCGGACACCCCGTCCCATACAGAACCCAGACACCCCATCCTATACACATCGTCCCCTACAGAAACCTCCTTATCCCATACAGAACCCTCACGCCCCCGTCCCATACAGAACACTCACATCATCCCCTACAGAAACCTCCTTATCCCATACAGAACCCTCACGCCCCCGTCCCATACAGAACACTCGCATCATCCCCTACAGAAACCTCCTTATCCCATACAGAACCCTCACGCCCCCGTCCCATACAGAACACTCGCATCATCCCCTACAGAAACCTCCTTATCCCATACAGAACCCTCACGCCTCTTCATACCACACGGAAGCCTGTTCCGGTTTGCAGGCCTTAGAGGCACGGGGGGGGGGTGGGGGGCGGGGGGGTTGGGTGGGGGGGGGTGGGGGGGGGGTGGGGGGGGGGTGGGGGGGGGGACCCGGGCACTCTACCCCCCCCCCCACCCGCCCACCCACCCACCCCCACCCACCCCCATCGCGTCTCCAGCGCCCCCTCACCCCCCCCCCCCGCTCCGGCCAACTCTGCGTGTGCGTGCCGGGAGTTTTACGCTGTTATTGTTGTTGTTGTTTTTCCACTGCCGCAAACCGAGCCGTGCTGGGGCCGACCCTGAAGCTCGGCACGGGTCACATACACCAGTGGAACAAGCTCGGCACGGGTCACATACACCAGTGGAACAAGCCTGGCACGGGTCACATACACTAGTGGAACAAGCAGGTAGAGCAAGTGACGCCTGGCACGGGTCACATACACCAGTGGAACAAGCTCGGCACGGGTCACATACACCAGTGGAACAAGCAAGTAGAGCGAGTGAAGCCTGGCACGGGTCACATACACCAGTGGAACAAGCAGGTAGAGCGAGTGAAGCTTGGCACGGGTCACATACACCAGTGGAACAAGCTCGGCACGGGTCACATACACCAGTGGAACAAGCAGGCAGAGCGAGTGAATCTTGGCACGGGTCACATACACCAGTGGAACAAGCTCAACACGGGTCACATACACCAGTGGAACAAGCCTGGCACGGGTCACATACACCAGTGGAACAAGCTCGGCACGGGTCACATACACCAGTGGAACAAGCAAGTAGAGCGAGTGAAGCCTGGCACGGGTCACATACACCAGTGGAACAAGCTCGGCACGGGTCACATACACCAGTGGAACAAGCAAGTAGAGCGAGTGAAGCCTGGCACGGGTCACATACACCAGTGGAACAAGCAGGTAGAGCGAGTGAAGCCTGGCACGGGTCACATACACCAGTGGAACAAGCTCGGCACGGGTCACATACACCAGTGGAACAAGCAGGCAGAGCGAGTGAATCTTGGCACGGGTCACATACACCAGTGGAACAAGCTCAACACGGGTCACATACACCAGTGGAACAAGCCTGGCACGGGTCACATACACCAGTGGAACAAGCAGGCAGAGCAAGTGAAGCTTGGCACGGGTCACATACACCAGTGGAACAAGCCTGGCACGGCTCACATACACCAGTGGAACAAGCCTGGCACGGCTCACATACACCAGTGGAACAAGCCTGGCACGGGTCACATACACCAGTGGAACAAGCTCGGCACGGGTCACATACACCAGTGGAACAAGCCTGGCACGGCTCACATACACCAGTGGAACAAGCTCGGCACGGGTCACATACACCAGTGGAACAAGCAGGGGAGGGGGGAGGCACGCACGCACGCACGTAAGGGGCAGGACCGATGGGTGTCTGGCCCCCCGCGCTTGAAGCCGCGGCTACAATAATAATACTATTAATAATAATCCTTTGCGCACGCAAAATGCTCCAGCCCTCGCCACCACCACCACCACCACTGCATGCCCAGGGTGAGTGAGTGAGTGAGCGAGCGAGCGAGCGAGGTGAGTGAGCGAGTGAGTCCAGTGAGGAGCCGGTTCTTGTAAACTACTAATCCCGCCGGCGTTGGCGTTGGGGGGGGGCGGGGGGGATGAGGAGGTGGAGGGTGGAGGGAGGCGATGATGGAAGACGTTACTGCTCCGGTCCACTCAATTTGCACGCGATGTTTGTTGATGGTGATGACGCCGGTGGCTTGGCTGGATGATGATGACGACGATGATGATGATGGTGGAATAAAATCTAGAACCCGGCAGGGTGAAACACTGGTGGACTGTTGTTGTTGTCGACCTTTTATCCCCAACCCCAGGGACGTACACGTGGGGGGGGGGGGAGGTGATGTGGGCAGGGGTTGTGGGTTGCCCCACAAACTCACGGCTAGTTAAACCCACGGCTGGTTAAACCCATGGCTGGTTAAACCCACGTCTGGTTAAACTCACGGTTGGATAAGCTCACGGCTGGTTAAACTCACGGTTGGATAAGCTCACGGCTGGTTAAACTCACGGTTGGATAAACCCACGGCTGGTTAAACTCATGGCTGGTTAAACTCATGGCTGGTTAAACCCACGGCTGGTTAAACCCACGTCTGGTTAAACTCACGGCTGGTTAAACTCATGGCTGGTTAAACCCACGTCTGGTTAAACTCACGGTTGGATAAACTCACGGCTGGTTAAACTCACGGCTGGTTAAACTCACGGTTGGATAAACTCACGGCTGGTTAAACCCACGGCTGGTTAAACTCACGGTTGGATAAACTCACGGTTGGATAAGCTCACGGCTGGTTAAACTCACGGTTGGATAAACCCACGGCTGGTTAAACCCACGTCTGGTTAAACCCACGGCTGGTTAAACCCACGTCTGGTTAAACTCACGGTTGGATAAACTCACGGCTGGTTAAACTCACGGCTGGTTAAACTCACGGTTGGATAAACTCACGGCTGGTTAAACCCACGGCTGGTTAAACCCATGGCTGGTTAAACCCACGTCTGGTTAAACTCACGGCTGGTTAAACTCATGGCTGGTTAAACCCACGGCTGGTTAAACTCACGGTTGGATAAACCCACGGCTGGTTAAACCCACGGCTGGTTAAACTCACGGCTGGTTAAACTCACGGCTGGTTAAACTCACGGCTGGTTAAACTCACGGCTGGTTAAACTCACGGCTGGTTAAACTCACGGCTGGTTAAACTCACGGCTGGTTAAACCCACGGCTGGTTAAACTCACGGCTGGTTAAACCCACGGCTGGTTAAACTCATGGCTGGTTAAACTCACGGCTGGTTAAACTCACGGCTGGTTAAACTCACGGCTGGTTAAACTCACGGCTGGTTAAACTCACAGCTGGTTAAACCCACGGCTGGTTAAACTCACGGCTGGTTAAACTCACGGCTGGTTAAACTCACGGCTGGTTAAACCCACGGCTGGTTAAACTCACGGCTGGTTAAACCCACGGCTGGTTAAACTCACGGCTGGTTAAACTCACGGCTGGTTAAACTCACGGCTGGTTAAACTCACGGCTGGTTAAACCCACGGCTGGTTAAACCCACGGCTGGTTAAACTCACGGCTGGTTAAACTCACGGCTGGTTAAACTCACGGCTGGTTAAACTCACGGCTGGTTAAACTCACGGCTGGTTAAACTCACGGCTGGTTAAACTCACGGCTGGTTAAACTCACGGCTGGTTAAACTCATGGCTGGTTAAACTCACGGCTGGTTAAACTCACGGCTGGTTAAACTCACGGCTGGTTAAACCCACGGCTGGTTAAACCCACGGCTGGTTAAACTCATGGCTGGTTAAACTCACGGCTGGTTAAACTCACGGCTGGTTAAACTCATGGCTGGTTAAACCCACGGCTGGTTAAACTCACGGCTGGTTAAACTCACGGCTGGTTAAACTCACGGCTGGTTAAACTCACGGCTGGTTAAACTCACGGCTGGTTAAACTCACGGCTGGTTAAACTCACGGCTGGTTAAACTCACGGCTGGTTAAACTCACGGCTGGTTAAACTCACGGCTGGTTAAACCCACGGCTGGTTAAACTCACGGCTGGTTAAACTCACGGCTGGTTAAACTCACGGCTGGTTAAACTCACGGCTGGTTAAACTCACGGCTGGTTAAACTCACGGCTGGTTAAACCCACGGCTGGTTAAACTCACGGCTGGTTAAACTCACGGCTGGTTAAACTCATGGCTGGTTAAACTCACGGCTGGTTAAACCCACGGCTGGTTAAACTCACGGCTGGTTAAACTCACGGCTGGTTAAACCCATGGCTGGTTAAACTCACGGCTGGTTAAACTCACGGCTGGTTAAACCCATGGCTGGTTAAACTCACGGCTGGTTAAACTCAGGGCTGGTTAAACTCACGGCTGGTTAAACCCATGGCTGGTTAAACTCATGGCTGGTTAAACTCACGGCTGGTTAAACCCACGGCTGGTTAAACCCACGGCTGGTTAAACTCACGGCTGGTTAAACCCACGGCTGGTTAAACTCACGGCTGGTTAAACCCACGGCTGGTTAAACTCACGGCTGGTTAAACCCACGGCTGGTTAAACTCATGGCTGGTTAAACCCACGGCTGGTTAAACTCACGGCTGGTTAAACTCATGGCTGGTTAAACTCATGGCTGGTTAAACCCACGGCTGGTTAAACCCACGGCTGGTTAAACCCACGGCTGGTTAAACCCACGGCTGGTTAAACTCACGTCTAGTTAAACCCACGGCTGATTAAACCCACGGCTGGTTAAACCCACGGCTGGTTAAACTCATGGCTGGTTAAACTCACGGTTGGTTGAACTAACGGCTGGTTAAACCCACGGCTGGATAAACCCACGGCTGGTTAAACCCACGGCTGATTAAACCCACGGCTGGTTAAACCCACGGCTGGTTAAACTCATGGCTGGTTAAACTCATGGCTGATTAAACCCATGGCTGATTAAACCCACGGCTGGTTAAACTCATGGCTGGTTAAACCCACGGCTAGTTAAACCCACGGCTGGTTAAACTCATGGCCGGTTAAACTCATGGCTGGTTAAACCCACGGCTGATTAAACCCACGGCTGGTTAAACTCATGGCCGGTTAAACTCACGGCTGGTTAAACCCACGGCTGGTTAAACTCACAGCTGGTTAAACTCACGGCTGGTTAAACTCACGGCTGGTTAAACTCACGGCTGGTTAAACTCATGGCCGGTTAAACTCACGGCTGGTTAAACCCACGGCTGGTTAAACTCACGGCTGGTTAAACTCACGGCTGGTTAAACCCACGGCTGGTTAAACTCATGGCTGGTTAAACTCATGGCCGGTTAAACTCATGGCTGGTTAAACTCACGGCTGGTTAAACTCACGGCTGGTTAAACCCACGGCTGGTTAAACTCACGGCTGGTTAAACTCATGGCTGGTTAAACTCATGGCTGGTTAAACTCACGGCTGGTTAAACTCACGGCTGGTTAAACCCACGGCTGGTTAAACTCACGGCTGGTTAAACTCATGGCCGGTTAAACTCATGGCTGGTTAAACTCACGGCTGGTTAAACTCACGGCTGGTTAAACCCACGGCTGGTTAAACTCACGGCTGGTTAAACTCATGGCTGGTTAAACTCACGGCTGGTTAAACCCACGGCTGGTTAAACCCACGGCTGGTTAAACTCACGGCTGGTTAAACTCACGGCTGGTTAAACTCACGGCTGGTTAAACTCACGGCTGGTTAAACTCACGGCTGGTTAAACTCACGGCTGGTTAAACTCACGGCTGGTTAAACTCACGGCTGGTTAAACTCATGGCTGGTTAAACTCACGGCTGGTTAAACCCACGGCTGGTTAAACTCATGGCTGGTTAAACTCACGGTTGGTTAAACCCACGGCTGGTTAAACTCATGGCTGGTTAAACTCACGGTTGGTTAAACCCACGGCTGGTTAAACCCACGGCTGGTTAAACCCACGGCTGGTTAAACTCACGGCTGGTTAAACCCACGGCTGGTTAAACCAACGGCTGGTTAAACTCATGGCTGGTTAAACTCACGGCTGGTTAAACTCATGGCTGGTTAAACTCACGGCTGGTTAAACCCACGGCTGGTTAAACTCATGGCTGGTTAAACCCACGGCTGGTTAAACTCACGGCTGGTTAAACTCATGGCTGGTTAAACCCACGGCTGGTTAAACTCATGGCTGGTTAAACTCATGGCTGGTTAAACCCACGGCTGGTTAAACTCATGGCTGGTTAAACCCACGGCTGGTTAAACCCACGGCTGGTTAAACCCACGGCTGATTAAACCCACGGCTGGTTAAACCCACGGCTGGTTAAACTCACGGCTGGTTAAACTCATGGCTGGTTAAACTCATGGCTGGTTAAACCCACGGCTGGTTAAACTCACGGTTGGTTAAACCCATGGCTGGTTAAACCCACGGCTGGTTAAACCCACGGCTGGTTAAACCCACGGCTGGTTAAACTCATGGCTGGTTAAACTCACGGCTGGTTAAACTCACGGCTGGTTAAACTCACGGCTGGTTAAACTCACGGCTGGTTAAACCCACGGCTGGTTAAACCCACGGCTGGTTAAACCCACGGCTGGTTAAACTCACGGCTGGTTAAACCCACGGCTGGTTAAACCCACGGCTGGTTAAACCCATGGTTGGATAAACTCACGGCTGGTTAAACTCACGGCTGGTTAAACTCACGGCTGGTTAAACCCACGGCTGGTTAAACCCACGGTTGGTTAAACCCATGGCTGGTTAAACTCACGGCTGGTTAAACTCACGGCTGGTTAAACCCACGGCTGGTTAAACCCATGGTTGGATAAACTCACGGCTGGTTAAACTCACGGCTGGTTAAACTCACGGCTGGTTAAACCCACGGCTGGTTAAACTCATGGCTGGTTAAACTCACGGCTGGTTAAACTCACGGCTGGTTAAACTCATGGCTGGTTAAACTCACGGCTGGATAAACTCACAGCTGGTTAAACTCATGGCCGGTTAAACTCATGGCTGGTTAAGCTCACGGCTGGTTAAACCGATGGCTGGTTAAACCCACGGCTGGTTAAACTCATGGCTGGTTAAACCCACGGCCGGTTAAACTCACGGCTGGTTAAACCCACGGCTGGTTAAACTCACGGCTGGTTAAACCCACGGCCGGTTAAACTCACGGCTGGTTAAACCCACGGCTGGTTAAACCCACGGCTGGTTAAACTCATGGCTGGTTAAACCCACGGCTGGTTAAACTCATGGCTGGTTAAACCCACGGCCGGTTAAACTCACGGCTGGTTAAACCCACGGCTGGTTAAACCCACGGCTGGTTAAACTCACGGCTGGTTAAACTCACGGCTGGTTAAACTCATGGCTGGTTAAACCCACGGCTGGTTAAACTCATGGCTGGTTAAACCCACGGCTGGTTAAACCCACGGCTGGTTAAACCCACGGCTGGTTAAACCCACGGCTAGTTAAACCCACGGCTGGTTAAACCCACGGCTGGTTAAACTCACGGCTGGTTAAACTCACGGCTGGTTAAACTCACGGCTGGTTAAACCCACGGCTGGTTAAACCCATGGTTGGATAAACTCACGGCTGGTTAAACTCACGGCTGGTTAAACTCACGGCTGGTTAAACCCACGGCTGGTTAAACCCACGGTTGGTTAAACCCATGGTTGGATAAACTCACGGCTGGTTAAACTCACGGCTGGTTAAACTCACGGCTGGTTAAACCCACGGCTGGTTAAACTCATGGCTGGTTAAACTCACGGCTGGTTAAACTCACGGCTGGTTAAACCCATGGTTGGATAAACTCACGGCTGGTTAAACTCACGGCTGGTTAAACTCACGGCTGGTTAAACCCACGGCTGGTTAAACTCATGGCTGGTTAAACTCACGGCTGGTTAAACTCACGGCTGGTTAAACTCATGGCTGGTTAAACTCACGGCTGGTTAAACTCACAGCTGGTTAAACTCATGGCCGGTTAAACTCATGGCTGGTTAAGCTCACGGCTGGTTAAACCGATGGCTGGTTAAACCCACGGCCGGTTAAACTCACGGCTGGTTAAACCCACGGCTGGTTAAACTCACGGCTGGTTAAACCCACGGCCGGTTAAACTCACGGCTGGTTAAACCCACGGCTGGTTAAACCCACGGCTGGTTAAACTCATGGCTGGTTAAACTCATGGCTGGTTAAACCCACGGCTGGTTAAACTCATGGCTGGTTAAACCCACGGCTGGTTAAACTCACGGCTGGTTAAACTCACGGCTGGTTAAACTCACGGCTGGTTAAACTCATGGCTGGTTAAATTCATGGCTGGTTAAACTCACGGCTGGTTAAACTCATGGCTGGTTAAACTCACGGCTGGTTAAACTCATCGCTGGTTAAACTCATGGCTGGTTAAACTCACGGCTGGTTAAACTCATGGCTGGTTAAACTCACGGCTGGTTAAACTCATGGCTGGTTAAACTCACGGCTGGTTAAACTCATGGCTGGTTAAACTCATCGTTGGTTAAACTCATGGCTGGTTAAACTCATGGCTGGTTAAACTCACGGCTGGTTAAACTCACGGCTGGTTAAACTCATGGCTGGTTAAACTCATGGCTGGTTAAACTCATGGCTGGTTAAACTCATGGCTGGTTAAACTCATGGCTGGTTAAACTCACGGCTGGTTAAACTCACGGCTGGTTAAACTCACGGCTGGTTAAACCCACGGCTGGTTAAACTCACGGCTGGTTAAACTCACGGCTGGTTAAACTCACGGCTGGTTAAACTCACGGCTGGTTAAACTCACGGCTGGTTAAACTCATGGCTGGTTAAACTCATGGCTGGTTAAACTCATGGCTGGTTAAACTCATGGCTGGTTAAACTCACGGCTGGTTAAACTCACGGCTGGTTAAACTCACGGCTGGTTAAACCCACGGCTGGTTAAACCCACGGCTGGTTAAACCCACGGCTGGTTAAACCCACGGCTGGTTAAACTCACGGCTGGTTAAACTCACAGCTGGTTAAACTCACGGCTGGTTAAACTCACGGCTGGTTAAACCCACGGCTGGTTAAACTCACGGCTGGTTAAACTCACGGCTGGTTAAACCCACGGCTGGTTAAACCCACGGCTGGTTAAACTCACGGCTGGTTAAACCCACGGCTGGTTAAACTCACGGCTGGTTAAACTCACGGCTGGTTAAACCCACGGCTGGTTAAACCCACGGCTGGTTAAACTCATGGCTGGTTAAACTCACGGCTGGTTAAACCCACGGCTGGTTAAACTCATGGCTGGTTAAACTCACGGCTGGTTAAACTCACGGCTGGTTAAACTCACGGCTGGTTAAACTCATGGCTGGTTAAACTCACGGCTGGTTAAACCCACGGCTGGTTAAACTCATGGCTGGTTAAACTCATGGCTGGTTTAACCCATGGCTGGTTAAACCCATGGCTGGTTAAACCCACGGCTGGTTAAACCGAGGGCTGGATAAACCGATGGTTAAACTCACATCTGCTTAAACCGAGGGTTGGTTAAACCCACGGTCGGTTAATCCCACGTTTTTTAAAACACATGGTTGGATAAACGCACGGTTAAAACAAGGGTTGGTTAAACTCACGGTGGGTTAAACTGACGAATAAACAGATGGTTGGTTAAGCGCACGGTTGGATAAAACCACAGTTAAGCCAACGGTTTGTGAACCTCACGGCTGGTTAAACTCACAGCTGGTTAAACTCACGGTTGGTTAAGCCGACAGTTGGTTAAACCCATGGCTGGTTAAACTCACGGCTGGTTAAACTCATGGCTGGTTAAACTCACGGCTGGTTAAACCCACGGCTGGTTAAACTCATGGCTGGTTAAACCGACGGCTGGTTAAACTCATGGCTGGTTAAACTCACAGCTGGTTAAACTCACGGTTGGTTAAGCCGACAGTTGGTTAAACCCACGTTGTTAAACCCACTGTTGGATAAACACACGGTTGGATAAAACCGCAGTTGGTTAAGCCGACGGTTGGATAAACAGACGGATGAACCGACGGTTGGAAACTAATGGCAGGGTTGGATAATCTCACGGTTGGTTAAACTCACGGATTGTTAAACTGACGTTTGGATAAACCGACGGTTGGATAATCTCACGGTTGGTTAAACTCACGGATTGTTAAACTGACGTTTGGATAAACCGACGGTTGGATAATCTCACGGTTGGTTAAACTCACGGATTGTTAAACTGACGTTTGGATAAACCGACGGTTGGATAATCTCACGGTTGGTTAAACTCACGGATTGTTAAACTGACGTTTGGATAAACCGACGGTTGGATAATCTCGCGGTTGGTTAAACTCACGGATTGTTAAACTGACGTTTGGATAAACCGACGGTTGGATAATCTCACGGTTGGTTAAACTCACGGATTGTTAAACTGACGTTTGGATAAACCGACGGTTGGATAATCTCACGGTTGGTTAAACTCACGGATTGTTAAACTGACGTTTGGATAAACCGACGGTTGGATAATCTCGCGGTTGGTTAAACTCACGGATTGTTAAACTGACGTTTGGATAAACCGACGGTTGGATAATCTCACGGTTGGTTAAACTCACGGATTGTTAAACTGACGTTTGGATAAACCGACGGTTGGATAATCTCACGGTTGGTTAAACCCACATTTGGGTAAACCGACGGTTGGAGAAATTGACGACTGGTTAAATCCATGCTTGTTTAAACCGACGCTTGTTTAAACCGAGAATTAGTTAAGCCCACGGCTGGTTAAACCCACACTTGGTTGATTAAACCCACACTTGGTTAAACCCACCCACCCACTCATCCACTCACCCACCCACTCACCAACCCACCCACTCACTCACCCACCCACTCACCCACCCACTCACCAACCCACCCACTCATTCACTCACCCACCCACTCACCAACCCACTCACTCACTCACCCACCCACCCACTCACTCACCCACTCATTCACTCACCCACCCACTCACTCACCAACCCACCCACTCACTCACCCACCCATCCACACAGACGCAGGTAAAGCTGCCCCAGGTAGCCCCCCCACACACACACAGGGCTGTAGGGGCAAGTGCTATTAGCAGCAGCAGCAGCGCTGCCTATAAAGGCTGCCAGTGTGGCAGAGGGGGGTGGGTGGCCACCACCAGCACCACGCCCCGCCGCCTTTGTCTCCCCCAGTGGCGATGTCGACTGCCACATCACCGCAGCAGGTGACTCATTTGAGGCTGAGTCTACCTAGGGGAGGCATCGGTATTACATACCAGCCCATGCTCACCGACTCCTTGAAAGTCACCACTACCACCCTGATGAGATGTTAGCTACCTCGCCTGGTACGCAGGAGGTCGTGGGTTCGATCCCGACCCTGATGAGATGTTAACTACCTCGCCTGGTACGCAGGAGGTCGTGGGTTCGATCCTGACCCTGATGAGATGTTGACTACCTCGCCTGGTGTACAGGAGGTCGTGGGTTCGATCCCGACCCTGATGAGATGTTGACTACCTCGCCTGGTGTACAGGAGGTCGTGGGTTCGATCCTGACCCTGATGAGATGTTAACTACCTCGCCTGGTGTACAGGAGGTCGTGGGTTCGATCTCGACCCTGATGAGATGTTAACTACCTCGCCTGGTACACAGGAGATCGTGGGTTCGATCCCGACCCTGATGAGATGTCAGCTACCTCGCCTGGTACACAGGAGGTCGTGGGTTCGATCCCGACCCTGATGAGATGTTGACTACCTCGCCTGGTGCACAGGAGGTCGTGGGTTCGATCCCGACCCTGATGAGATGTCAGCTACCTCGCCTGGTACACAGGAGGTCGTGGGTTCGATCCCGACCCTGATGAGATGTTGACTACCTCGCCTGGTGCACAGGAGGTCGTGGGTTCGATCCCGACCCTGATGAGATGTTAACTACCTCGCCTGGTCTACAGGAGGTCGTGGGTTCGATCACGACCCTGATGAGATGTTAACTACCTCGCCTGGTACGCAGGAGGTCGTGAGTTCGATCTCGACCCTGATGAGATGTTAACTACCTCGCCTGGTGCACAGGAGGTCGTGGGTTCGATCCCGACCCTGATGAGATGTTAACTACCTCGCCTGGTCTACAGGAGGTCGTGGGTTCGATCACGACCCTGATGAGATGTTAACTACCTCGCCTGGTACGCAGGAGGTCGTGGGTTCGATCCCGACCCTGATGAGATGTTAACTACCTCGCCTGGTACACAGGAGGTCGTGGGTTCGATCACGACCCTGATGAGATGTTAACTACCTCGCCTGGTACGCAGGAGGTCGTGGGTTCGATCCCGACCCTGATGAGATGTTGACGACCTCGCCTGGTACGCAGGAGGTCGTGGGTTCGATCTCGACCCTGATGAGATGTTGACTACCTCGCCTGGTGCACAGGAGGTCGTGGGTTCGATCACGACCCAGACGATGCCTGCTGCTGCTGCTTTATATTTGGAGTCTGCGTCTCTCTCCCGGTTCGTTGTTGTTTTCCCTTCCCCCCCCCCCTCCACATTTAGAATGGACATCGCCCCACGCGTTCACGGAGTCCGCCTGCCGCTATAAATGCCCCCACGACGATGGGGACGGTGATATCAGCCACTCGTGACGGCTGCTTCTGACAAAGCGATCAACAGTAGCTCAGAGGCGGGGGGGAGGGGCTTAGCAAAGGACCATCATCACCATCATCACCATCATCACTATCATCATCATCATCACCATCATCATCACCATCATCATCATCACCATCATCATCATCATCACCATCATCATCAGCTCATCAGCATCACCATCATCACCATCATCATCATCACCATCATCATCAGCATCACCATCACCATCATCAGCAGCATCACCATCATCACCACCATCATCACCATCATCATCATCACCATCATCATCACCATCATCATCACCATCATCATCATCACCATCATCATCAGCACCATCATCATCATCACCATCATCATCACCACCATCACCACCATCACCATCACCACCACCACCATCATCACCACCATCACCACCATCACCACCATCACCACCATCTCCACCACCATCACCACCACCACCACCATCACCATCATCACCACCACCACCATCACCATCACCACCACCATCACCACCACCACCATCACCACCACCATCACCACCATCACCATCACCACCATCACTACACCACCACCATCACCACCACCATCACCACCATCACCACCATCACCACCATCTCCACCACCACCACCATCACCACCACCATCACCATCACCACCACCATCACCATCACCACCACCAACAACAACCGCCATTCGCCACTAAGTGGCGGTGACGTCACCACGACGCTTGTGCCAGGCCATGTGCACCCTGAGGCCACGTGAAGTGTCGAACGCCCGCTGGCAGGAGGTCACGGGGCAGACCCAGCAGGTGCCACGGGTCGACTGACCGAGATGACCGAGATGACTGGCTGATGCACCACCTGTGCCCCCTACTGTGCCAACTTGCTGTGCTTTAGCCACCCGGCGCTCCGCTCGTTGTTGTGAGCGTCGCTCCTCCGCCCTCCGTTGTTGTTGGAGGGCGACTGCCTCCAACTGCCCAGTAGCGTCCTTCACGAGCCTCCTCCACTGAGGCCGATCTTGACACCGCTGGTACCAGTCATCGGCAAGTCCACTCAGCTCCACGTCCTCCTGTACCACATCACTCCATCTCTTCTCTAGCCCGTGTCACTCACACACTCACCCACTCACTCACACACTCACCCACTCACTCACCCACCCACTCACTCACCCACACACTCACCCATCACTCCATCTCTTCTCTAGCCCGTGCCGCTCCCGTTTAGCCCCCTCGATCCGGCCGAACAAAAGCTGCTTAGGCATGCGGTGGCTGGGCATGCGGGCTACATGACCCAGCCAACGCAGCCTTGCCTGCCGGAGGAGCTCACTGATGGGACTTTGCCCAGATCTTTCAAGGATTTATGAGATCCTCACACAATCCAGCCTGGTTAAACCCAGGATGGATCGTAGGCAGGCCAGCCTAAATGTTTCCAACCGGCGAAGATGCTCCACTAGGGGGGTCCACGTTTCGCAAGCGTAGAGAAGGGAGGGAATGACCGTGGCCGAGAAGACCTGAAGCTTCGTGCGGAGCGACAGACCAGGTAGCTTCCACACAGCGTTACGCAACCGATGAAAAGATATTGCCGCTCGACTGATTCGGAGTGAGACCTCTGCTGATAAACTGGAGCCGGTCATAAGCACACTGCCCACACTGCCCCCATCACCACCACCACCACCATCACCACCACCACCATCACCACCATCACCACCATCACCACCACCACCATCACCACCACCACCACCACCACCACCATAACCACCATCACCACCATCACCACCATCACCACCACCACCATCACCATCTCCACCACCATCACCACCATAACCACCACCACCACCACCACCATCACCACCACCACCACCATCATCATCATCACCATCACCACCATCTCCACCATCTCCACCATCTCCACCTCCATCATCATCACCATCACCACCACCATCTCCACCACCATCACCACCATAACCACCACCACCACCACCATCACCACCACCACCACCATCATCACCATCACCATCACCACCATCTCCACCATCTCCACCTCCATCATCATCACCACCACCTCCACCACCACCACCACCACCACCTCCATCATCACCATCACCACCATCATCACCACCATCTCCACCACCATCACCACCATCACCACCACCTCCATCATCACCATCACCACCACCATCTCCACCATCTCCACCTCCATCATCATCACCACCACCACCACCACCATCACCACCACCACCATCTCCACCATCTCCATCATCACCACCACCATCACCACCACCATCACCACCATCACCACCACCACCACCATCTCCACCATCTCCACCACCACCACCACCACCTCCATCATCACCATCACCACCATCATCACCACCACCATCTCCACCACCATCACCACCATCACCACCACCTCCATCATCACCATCACCACCACCATCATCACCACCACCATCACCATGAATGACTGACTGAGTGACTGAGTGACTGAGTGAGTAACTGACTGCATGAATGACTGACTGACTGAGTGACTGAACTAATGACTGAGTGAGTGACTGACTGAGTGGCTGACTGCATGAATGACTGAGTGACTGACTTCATGAATGACTGACTGAGTGACTGACTGACTGACTGAGTGACTGACTGCATGAATGACTGACGGGCAAAGTGGTGGGGGGCGACGGTGGTGAAGTATGGACGCTGGGATGATGTTCACGTGTTTGTCTCCTGGCATGAATGAGTGAACTAATGGCCGAGTGACTGAATGAATGACTGAGTGACTGAGTGACTGAATGACTGATCTAATGACTGAGCGACTGACTGACTGCGATGATGTTCACGTGTTTGTCTCCTGGCATGAATGAGTGAACTAATGGCCGAGTGACTGAATGAATGACTGAGTGACTGAGTGACTGAATGACTGATCTAATGACTGAGCGACTGACTGACTGGGATGACGTTGGAGTGCTTGTCTGCTGGCATGAATGAGTGAACTAATGGCCGAGTGGCTGAATGAATTACTGAGTGACTGACTGAGTGACTGACTGAGTGACTGCATGAATGACTGAGTGACTGAATGCTTGATCTAATGAGTGACTGACTGAGTGACTGATCTAATGACTGAGTGACTGAATGAGTGACTGACTGAGTGACTGACTGATCTAATGACTGAATGACTGACTGAGTGACTGACTGACTGAGTGACTGACTGCATGAATGACTGAGTGACTGACTAAGTGAGTGACTGACTGATCTAATGACTGAATGACTGAGTGACTGAACGACTGAGTGACTGAGTAACTGACTGAGTGACTCACTCAGTGACTGAGTGAGTGACTGAACTAATGACTGACTGAATTACTGAACTAATGACTGAGTGACTGACTAAATGACTGACTGAGTGAGTGACTGACTGCATGAATGAATGACTGACTGACTGAATTACTGAACGACTGACTGAGTGACTGAATGAATGACTGAGTGACTGAGTGACTGAATGACTGATCTAATGACTGAGTGACTGAATGACTGATCTAATGACTGACTGACTGAATGACTGATCTAATGACTGAATGACTGACTGATCTAATGACTGACTGAGTGACTGACTGACTGATCTAATGACTGACTGACTGAGTGACTGACTGACTGATCTAATGACTGACTGACTGAGTGACTGACTGACTGACTGATCTAATGACTGACTGACTGAGTGACTGACTGATCTAATGACTGACTGACTGACTGAGTGACTGACTGATCTAATGACTGACTGACTGACTGAGTGACTGACTGACTGACTGGGATGACGTCGGCGTGCTTGTGTGCTGGCACGCGCTGCGATGAGTGCATGGAATGATTCGATTGAGGGTCGCTATTCCGGGCCTCGCGAGCGAGAGAATGAGAGGCTTGAGGCTGAGCGTCGAGTTTATTTTTGGAGATAAACACCGCGGAGGTGGTTGGTGGGGGTGGTGGTGGGGGTGGTGGGGGGGTGGGGGGGGGGGTGGGGGGGTGGTGGGGGGGTGGGGGGGTGGTGGGGGGAGATGAGGGGGGGTGATGGGGTGGTGGGGGTGGCGATGGGGGGGGTGGTGGGGGGAGATGAGGGGGGGTGATGGGGTGGTGGGGGTGGCGATGGGAGGGGTGGTGGGGGGAGATGAGGGGGGGTGATGGGGTGGTGGGGGTGGTGGGGGTGATGGAGGAGGTGATGGGGGGTGATGGGGGGGGTGATAGGTGGGTGATGGGGGGGGGGTGATGGGGGGGGTGGGGGTGTGGGGGGGGGTGTGGTAGGGGGTGTGTGTGGGGGGGGGGTGGGGGGTGTGGTGGGGAGGGAGGTAAGGGGGGGTGATGGGGTGGTGGGGGTGGTGATGGTTGGGTGATTGGGGGGTGATTGGGGGGTGATTGGGGGGTGATTGGGGGGTGATTGGGGGGTGATTGGGGGGTGATTGGGGGGTGATTGGGGGGTGATTGGGGGGTGATGGGGGGTGATGGGGGTGATGGGGGGGGGGGTGATTGGGGGGGTAATGGGGGGGTGGTGGGGGGGGTGATGGGGGAGTGATGGGGGAGTGATGGAGTGGGTGATGGAGGGGGTGATGGGGGTGATGGGGGAGTGATGGAGGGGGTGATGGAGGGGGTGATGGGGGTGATGGGGGTGTGATGGGGGGGATGATGGGGGGGGGGTGATGGGTGGGTGATGGGGGGTGATGGGAAGGTGATGGGAAGGTGATGGGAAAGTGATGGGGGGGGTGGTAGGGGTTAGAGGGGATAAGAGGAGGGGGGGGTGATGGGGGGTGATGGGAAGGTGATGGGAAGGTGATGGGGGTGGTAGGGGTTTGAGGGGATAAGAGGAGGGGGGGGTGATGGGGGTCTATACATAGCGAGGTGACGGGCTGACTCATTGGATGCAATTGACTCGATTATCTCACTCAGTCATTCAGTCACTCACTCAGTCACTCACGCACTCACTCACTCACTCGGTCACTCACTCGGTCACTCACTCGGTCACTCACTCGATCACTCACTCGGTCACTCGGTCACTCACTCGGTCACTCGGTCACTCACCCACTCACTCACTCACACACCCACCCACCCACCCAACCACTCACCCACTCAACCACCCACTCACCCACCCACCCACTCACCCACTCACTCGACCACCCACCCACTCACCCACCCACTCACCCACCCACCCACTCACCCACTGACTCACCACTCACCCACCTCACCACTCACCCACCTCACCACTGACCAATCACTCACTCACCCACTTACTCACCCACTCACTCACTCACCACTCACCCACCCACTCACCCACCCACTCACCCACTCACTCACTCACCACTCACTCAATCAACTTGCCCATAAGCCACGCCCACAAAAGCATCGACCAATCAGGAGCCGCGGTTTGGCTCTTAAATATCGGTCAGCAGAGTGCAGTCAGATCATTTGGGCTCGATCCGAACTCACCGGTACACGCACGCTGGTGCTGACGGGTACTGACTGGTACTTGCTCGCCGAGAGGAACGAAATCGTGGGAAGGATACACGGGCAGGACACCTCGGACTTGAGATCATTCACGTGCAGGTGAGTGGGTGGGTGGGTGGGGGGGTGAGTGGGTGGGTGGGTGAGTGGGTGAGTGGGTGGGTGAGTGGGTGGGTGAGTGGGTGGGTGGGTGGGTGAGTGGGTGGGTGGGTGAGTGGGTGGGTGAGTGGGTGGGTGGGTGGGTGAGTGGGTGGGTGGGTGGGTGAGTGGGTGGGTGAGTGGGTGAGTGGGTGGGGGGGTGAGTGAGTGGGTGGGTGGGTGGGTGAGTGGGTGGGTGGGTGGGTGAGTGGGTGGGTGGGTGAGTGAGTGAGTGGGTGGGTGAGTGGGTGAGTGGGTGGGTGGGTGAGTGGGTGGGTGAGTGAGTGGGGGGGTGAGTGAGTGGGTGGGTGAGTGGGTGGGGGGGGTGAGTGAGTGAGTGGGGGGGTGAGTGAGTGAGTGGGTGGGTGGGTGAGTGGGTGAGTGGGTGGGTGAGTGGGTGGGTGGGTGAGTGGGTGGGTGGGTGGGTGAGTGGGTGAGTGGGTGGGTGGGTGAGTGGGTGGGTGGGTGGGTGAGTGGGTGGGTGGGTGGGTGAGTGGGTGGGTGGGTGGGTGAGTGGGTGGGTGGGTGAGTGGGTGGGTGAGTGGGTGAGTGGGTGAGTGGGTGGGTGAGTGAGTGAGTGGGTGAGTGGGTGGGTGAGTGAGTGAGTGGGTGAGTGGGTGAGTGAGTGAGTGGGTGGGTGAGTGGGTGGGTGGGTGAGTGGGTGAGTGGGTGAGTGAGTGAGTGAGTGGGTGGGTGGGTGAGTGGGTGAGTGGGTGGGTGAGTGGGTGGGTGGGTGAGTGAGTGGGTGAGTGAGTGGGTGGGTGGGTGGGGGGGTGAGTGGGTGGGTGGGTGAGTGGGTGAGTGGGTGGGTGAGTGGGTGGGTGAGTGGGTGGGTGGGTGGGTGGGTGAGTGGGTGGGTGGGTGGGTGAGTGGGTGGGTGAGTGGGTGGGTGGGTGGGTGGTGGGTGGGTGGGTGGGTGGGTGAGTGGGTGGGGTGAGTGGGTGAGTGGGTGGGGGGTGGTGAGTGGGTGGGTGGGTGGGTGAGTGGGTGGGTGGGTGGGTGGGTGAGTGGGTGGGTGGGTGAGTGAGTGAGTGGGTGGTGGTGAGTGGGTGAGTGGGTGGGTGGGTGAGTGGGTGGGTGAGTGAGTGGGGGGGTGGTGAGTGGGTGGGTGGGTGAGTGGGTGGGGGGGTGAGTGAGTGAGTGGGGGGGGTGAGTGAGTGAGTGGGTGGGTGGGTGAGTGGGTGAGTGGGTGGGTGAGTGGGTGGGTGGGTGAGTGGGTGGGTGGGTGGGTGAGTGGGTGAGTGGGTGGGTGGGTGAGTGGGTGGGTGGGTGGGTGAGTGGGTGGGTGGGTGGGTGAGTGGGTGGGTGGGTGGGTGAGTGGGTGGGTGGGTGAGTGGGTGGGTGAGTGGGTGAGTGGGTGAGTGGGTGGGTGAGTGAGTGAGTGGGTGAGTGGGTGGGTGAGTGAGTGAGTGGGTGAGTGGGTGAGTGAGTGAGTGGGTGGGTGAGTGGGTGGGTGGGTGAGTGGGTGAGTGGGTGAGTGAGTGAGTGGGTGGGTGGGTGAGTGGGTGAGTGGGGTGGGTGAGTGGGTGGGTGGGTGAGTGAGTGGGTGAGTGAGTGGGTGGGTGGGTGGGTGAGTGGGTGAGTGGGTGGGTGAGTGGGTGGGTTAGTGGGTGAGTGGGTGAGTGGGTGGGTGAGTGGGTGGGTGGGTGAGTGGGTGGGTGAGTGGGTGAATGGGTGGGTGAGTGGGTGGGTGGGTGAGTGGGTGGGTGGGTGAGTGGGTGGGTGAGTGGGTGGGTGAGTGAGTGAGTGGGTGGGTGGGTGGGTGGGTGAGTGAGTGAGTGGGTGAGTGAGTGAGTGGGTGAGTGAGTGGGTGAGTGAGTGGGTGGGTGGGTGGGTGAGTGAGTGGGTGAGTGAGTGGGTGAGTGGGTGGGTGGGTGAGTGGGTGGGTTAGTGGGTGAGTGGGTGAGTGGGTGGGTGAGTGGGTGGGTGGGTGAGTGGGTGAGTGAGTGAATGGGTGAGTGGGTGGGTGGGTGGGTGAGTGGGTGGGTGAGTGGGTGGGTGGGTGAGTGGGTGGGTGAGTGGGTGAAGATGGGTGAGTGGGTGGGTGAGTGAGTGAGTGGGTGAGTGAGTGAGTGAGTGGGTGGGTGAGTGAGTGAGTGGGTGAGTGGGTGAGTGAGTGAGTGGGTGGGTGAGTGGGTGGGTGGGTGAGTGGGTGAGTGGGTGAGTGAGTGAGTGAGTGGGTGGGTGAGTGAGTGAGTGAGTGGGTGAGTGGGTGGGTGAGTGGGTGGGTGGGTGAGTGAGTGGGTGGGTTAGTGGGTGAGTGGGTGAGTGGGTGAGTGGGTGGGTGGGTGAGTGGGTGAGTGGGTGGGTGAGTGGGTGGGTGAGTGAGTGAGTGAGTGAGTGGGTGGGTGAGTGGGTGGGTGAGTGAATGTGTGAGTGAGTGAGTGAGTGGGTGAGTGGGTGGGTGAGTGAATGTTGTGAGTGAGTGAGTGAGTGGGTGAGTGGGTGGGTGAGTGGGTGGGTGGGTGAGTGAGTGGGTGGGTTAGTGGGTGAGTGGGTGAGTGGGTGAGTGGGTGGGTGGGTGAGTGGGTGGGTGAGTGGGTGGGTG